>NW_008238644.1:2973029-2986781 GCF_000691975.1 Corvus brachyrhynchos
CCTACAGTCTTTAAGTCCGGCTTAGAATAAACCGAAGGTAGAAAAACATTTTTGTCTATCGAGAAACACATGAATTATTTAAAGCAGAGATTGGTATGCTGGAGTTTTTGGATATTCCAGAAGGTTAAGTTGAAGGGAAACAAAAGCTACAGCAGTTAACGGGTCTGTACTGGTGGGGCTCTGGGGGGGGCTCACATGCCTTTGGGAGTATTTACCACCATTATACTTGTTAAAAGGAAAAAACCCAAACCTTTCTTGGAGTAAACACAATTATTTTTTTCCTTTGAATTAAATGCATTCATCTTTAGCTGTTTTACCCTTCAAAGCTCAGAGCACTTTTTCCTGGAGAAAAACAGCTGCCTGCTGAGAACTTGAGATGTTCCCCGGCCCCCAGCCAGGATTCTGCCTCTCCTGGACAGACTGCAAAGCTCCTGTGCTCTCGTGAATCATTGAGCAAAACTCTGGGACTCACACCCTGCATGTTAACATCATGCATTTGAAATTGGGTAAGAAATCAAGGATTTTCAGTTTAGCCCAAAAAAGGAACCTGAGTTTCAGGCAGACTGAGGATAACACATTAATTCATGGTGAGTCTTGCTGCAAAAAAACCCCAGAAGTACTTAATAGTCAAAAGCAATGCCTTTCAGCAATTCCCTCCCCACAAGAAAAAGAAGAAACCACCAAAGGCACCACAAGCACAAAGGCCATACACAAGAGAGATTTTCTCTTCCCAAACTATTGGCAGTGTCCAGTTCTCCACGTCACAATCCCATCTCCTCCATGCCCAGATGAATGCCAACAAGCTGCTAAAGAACAAACATTTTTAAAGAAAAAGTTGATCATTCAGCCTTGACTTTGATGGCAGACATACATCAGGGAAAAAATAAATCTGAAGTCAACTGAACTGAACTGCAAGTACTGCAATTTTTGACAGGAAAGCAGTTGCAGATAGTTCACAACTATCTGAGCCAGATAGTCAGCTGACCTAAATTTTTATAGCTCCATGAAGCCCTTTTCAAAATGGCAAATAATTTTAAATTATATAATAGAATACGCAATTTATGCTCAAGAGGGCAGATTTAAGGCTTCATTCTTCACTCTAAACCTTGCATTTCTTGCTATTTGCATCTTTACTATTTTTTATAATCCATTGCCAAATTAATTTTCACTTTTTTTTTTTGGAACAGAAGGTTGCTTTAAAATACAGATTTTCATGGCAAAGCTGCAAAGGCCACTTTCATTTTAGCGATTCAAGAAAGTCATATTTTTATATTAAGAGAATTCTATATTTTGGGCAGTTGGAACTCATCTTTCTTTTTGTAGCAGCACTAGGAAACATCTCTATTTCTGTGCAGTTCTATTTTTAAACAGTGTGTGAGAATGCAGAAAGTCCAGTGGAGATGACCAGGGTGATGTGGGAGGAAGCATGTTAAGTACTGGGTTTGGTTCAGCCCAGAGAAAAAGCTTTGAACAGGGAGGTATTTGCTGCCTACATCTACCTGCTGGTACTTACAGAGGAAACAGGGAGACTCTTCCAAAAGCTGGGCAGCAAAACAAGAAGCAATTGTGACAGTGACAGATCTAAGGAAAGGATGTATGAAGTAGGAAAAAAAATAGATAAAACAAATCTCAGTGCAGGCGGTCAGACCAGGGAAGTGGGACACAGAGAGACTGTGGGATCCCCATCCTCACAGATGCTCAGAACACAGCTGGCATCTACCCTCAAACACCCCATCCAACCTGGAAGCTAGTTCTGCCTTAAGTACCTCGAGGTTGGACTAGAGACCTTCAAAAAGTCCCTCTCAGATTAAATTATTCTACAATTGTATCAAAATTGTGCTTCTGAGCAAACCTGTCCAGCGTGGGGATGCTTTTGAGCTCCTACCCTTGGATACACCCCCTATGCTTATCCCTACTGCTCAAGCTCAGGATTAGACCAGCACATCCTCTCCCCTTTGGTTCCCCCAAGGCCAGAGATAAAAGTGCACAGCCAGGTGGGAAAACACAGCTGTGAGGACTCCAGTGCACCTGGTGTAGGATCCAGGGCCCTACAGCTGCACCAGCACGTGCCCATCACACCAGAGAGATGCACACACCAACGCCAGGTCCTCACCTTCAGACACCCATTGAGGTCACGTGTGTCTGAGGAACTTACAGTTCAAACATATTCTGAAAAGTGGCAGTTTTGGAAAGCCCCAACTCATTTTAGTCACTCAGCAGCATCAGGAAATCTCCTGGTCTTTTGAAAGCAATGCCTGCACTGTCAACACAGAGGCAGCGTTGTCACAGTCACTGCAGTGGGGAAAGAAAAATCAAAACCTAATGATTATTCTGTAGATACCCACTGCAAAGTTAACCAAAGTTGCAATCCAGAGAAGTGGCTATGCCTAACTTGACTATTTTCCTGAGCTATTCTTGAACTTGGGAATATATTATTAGCACTTTGTTTAGAGATTTTCTTTCCAAGGAAGAACTTGATACTCCCTCTTCAGTTTTGCAAGAAATTCTGGAAGCTTTCCCAACAGGTATTGGAGATAAATCAGTGTAAAAAACACTTAATAAAACCTATGGGGAACCTCCCCAAACCCAGCTTTTCACCACTCTTTTTAAATTCTGACACAGAAAATAACTATTTAATTACTTGCAAACTAAAAAGAGTATTTCATTTTTTCACAGCAAGAGGAAAATGGATTTTCTCAGATACAAGCTCAAGTAATGATATTTTGTAGGGTCATAATAATGAATCACTACCATTCTGTCCAAAAGCAAATAGCATCAATTTCCCTCTCTGTATCTTCCCCCATACTGAGTCAGAAAGGCATTAATTTCTTTTCCAGACATTTCAAGGCAATACAAACACACAAAGAGATCTTAATCTACCTTCTGGCGGTAAGACCAGCATCTTTTTTATTTTCCCTTTGTGGAAGAGCACCTGGGAACCTCACAAGAAGATGTAGATACTCTGCCACTCCCTGCAATGATAAACTTGCTCTCTTGGCTCAGACATGCAGAAATACTACAACAGAATAAATCTGAATCTCATCACACACTGTCCTAACTTCTTGGAATGATTACACCCTAGTTGTTCATATTTTCTATGGGTAGGTATAACTCCAAACTTCCTCTCTGGTTTTTTGTTTCTTTCTTTTTTTTTCTATAATACTCGTGTCCCCAGTGGCTGAAATTCAAAGCACATATTAACTCTCTGCAGTTAGTGCATTTATCATGGCAATCCTGACCCTGCTTTCCGGTTGCTTTAATAAATCACATTATTCATGAATCTGGATCATGCAAAGTCCTACTGAATGCAATCAGACCCACATTCCTGAACTGGTAACTGCCCTATTTGTGCAGCTGTGCTCCTGAAAATTCTTACTGAGCTTGACCAGCCCCATAGTCTGAATTGGCTGTAACCTGAATTCAAGCCCTGCCTCTGACTTCTAAGGACCAGCTGGAACACAAGGGACATTCATCTTCTGCCAAACATTTATGCCCTTAATGCAACAGTATCATGGTATTTGCTCCCTGGCACATGGAGGTTTGAGAGTCCATGGGATCTCCTAAGGCAGCTCTTGTGGTTGTAAGAGCCTGGCTTCTGCCTCCACTGCAGTGACATTCCCTCTGTCCCTTTTTAATTCAGCTGCACAATGTGGTAAACATCAAGTGCAACACTGGTGGAAAAGTCTTGTGTGGTAGCTTCTTTATGCTCAGCTTTTCAGGGTTCTTGTAGTAAACTACTGTTAAACTTTTTCTTGCTCTTTCTAAACATTCTTTCTCTCTAGAAAACCAGTTTTTCGTCTTCTCTGAAATGTTTTGCATGGCAGCTCTTTGTTTACATCATTAAAGTCTGAAAGTAAGCACTTACCCAAAATTAAACATAATAAACCAAAGCACAAAAACGCTTAGCTTTTGGTAGCTAACTTTTTTGCAAGTTTTAAAGCCAGGCCTATTTAAAAACCAGAAGACTCCACAACTTTCAGCAGTTTTTGATATACAGTGCTGTACCCCACGTGTGGTTGAATAACTTCATAGCTGTAAGTGCAACCACAGGAAAACACACCTAAATACGCACCTGCCGCTAAATAAAAAATAATCAGTGATTTATTTTCAATTCATGTTTTAGGGGAAATATCACATCCAATATCAATGAGCCTGGCATTCTTTAATGGCTGTGCACACTTTGCAGTAGTAACAGAGAGCAGCAGTCAGTGTGGAAGGAAGAACAGGAGCATTGAGCAGCTGTGAGTCACAGCCTGAGCGTACACACGGAACACACGCGCCCGTGTTTGGGGGAACGCTGGTGACTCACTCATTACTTATTAAGTAAAATTTCTTAATCAAGCAAGAAATCACTTGATGTTTCTCTCCCAGCTTTCTCTTCGTTCCAGCTCTTTGTGCCTTCTGAAATCACACCATGGGATCCCTCATGTTCTAGAGAAGAAACTGAGATTTACAGGGCAGTGACACGGTGCTCACCCTGCACCTCATCCCACATGAGATCCAGGGAAAAATCTTCCCTTTCCTTTGCATGTGGGCCCTCAGGTCAGGCAGTTTGAGCCCCTGTGCCCTTGCACAGCCTGGTACATCACCAGCACATGGCTGCTCACCATGGGGTTCACATGGCTGAAACAGCTTCTCCCCTAAATCTGTTTTCCCTGTAAGAACCTCAACCTGCAGAACTAATTCAAGGCTCAGGGAGTTCTTTTTTTTTTAATTATAAGATGTTTAATAGAGGCCTCCTCCCTCCTGGTGTACTCTTAATATAGGTTACAGAGTGCCTCTCCTGTCATTGCTGTCCGAGTGTCTTTAAAAAGAATAAATTACAGCATCAAATAAGCCAAGGAAAAGGAAAACAAAGGTCAAAGCCTAATAAACAGTGTGCCTAATGAACTGACAAATGGCTCAGGGCTTTTACTGTAATAGCTTAATTAAATATGTGTTTTCACATATGTGCGTAGTGTCAGAGAAGGGATTATTGAAACATTCGTAAGTTAATTGACTTATCTTTATCTCACACATAGCAATAGTTGATACAATAATTACATAGAAAAGGTAGCTACTCATAGGAGTTTTTTCCTTTCAATTTTTTTTTCTTTTTTTTTTTTCTGGAAAAATTGACCCCTATGGACCCAAAAGAGGATGACTGACAGTATAAATTCAAAAAGCCAACACTTTTCTGATCTAAGTATGTCACAACTGGATATTTTGGTGAATCTGTACTAGGGGAAGCTCTGATGATAAAAGTAGGTAGAAAATAAAATTCTTAAAAACTGGTATTAAAAAAAAAGCAAAAAAAGACAAAGAAGATAAGACTGAAACAGTTAAAACAACTGGTCTGTGTGATGCCTGCATTTAAAGATAGAAAATGATCCACACAAACCTCTTAGTTTGACCTTAACCAGGCAAATATTCAGAACAGATTTTAAAGGAAAATTTGAGACAGGAAAATGCATGGAAAGTGCTATGAAAGGCAACATGAGTTTCCCAGGTGAACACTGTAAGTCTTGACTTGGCGTCTTGGGATTTTGTTCATCTGTTCTGCAACACCCCATTCTTCAGGGGGAAAAGAAAAAAAAAGAAAAGGCAGTGTATCTAACTCACAGTTCATTAAACCATTTGATATGGTGTCACCAGGGAAGTTATCATGTAAACTCCAGAGAACAAGATGAGCAGAGAAATTGTGAAACTGCCACAGTGTTGGCTGCAAAAGAGATGAAAATGGATTAGACTGAAAAACCAAATCCTGGTCTGGAAGGAAGGTGTCTGTTGAGGTTGTCGAGGTTTGATCTTGATAGTAAATTGGATTTTTTTGTTTGTTGGTTTGTTTTTTCAATGCTGCCTAACCAAAACATTTACTTTGGGAATTAAATATATTGATAATTCAAAACCAAGATGCAACACCCACATCAGGAAAGGTTGGAACATAACACAGGAAAGGAGAATTTGGCTGTAAGTGATGAGCTTATCAGTCAGAAACAAAGATAATTACTTCAGCATCTGAGCCATATGTAAGCACAAGTGGGACGTGAAAGAGACAAATATAATCCAAGCTACACATAGAGCAAGCAAGGGATTTCTGCATGCTCCATCACTCTAAAATCAAACAAATACCTGCCTCCACCCCCATCACACATTGACTGTTTCATGCCATAAGAAGCCACTTTAACCTGGATGCCTTATTTCACATAAATTCTGCGTTGTGATGCTGCTCCCAGACTAAGCTAGGGGACATATCTGAGCTCTTACACTATAGTAAATCACGAGTATTTTCAATTAAATGACAACGCCCAGGGGCCAGACAGAGCTCAGTATAGTCACTCTTGATTTGCACTAGAAAGCAGGCCAATTGTGTTGAAACATCTTCAATGTGATTAGAAGCAGGCTCTTTATTTAGGGAAATAACTTAATTTTCAAAGCATTTGACAGTTTTAATAGACATCATCTATGAATAAGTCAGGGTGCGTAATATGCCTGGAGCAAGAAGAAAAAGGCTCATTAACTTTGAGAGAATAGACAGATGGGCAATGTTGAGGTGGAGCTCTCACAGCTCCCAAATTATGTAAGCAGAGGAGCGAGGAGTTGGACGCCACGCACATGTGTGCAGGAGTCATTTCCATGGGAGCAAATTGCACTGACACAAACTGTCATCTGTGACATCAATATGTGAGTCAGGGAAAATGAAATGAAGGAGACAAAACATAATGGAAAATACTCCAGTTTCCAGCACGACAGGAAAGACAAAGGAGGTCTGTAAAAGCTGATGTAATTTGGATTAATCTGCTTCTCTTTATGAGCACACAGGTGGAATAAGGATTTTGTGCAATACTATCCCAACTGAGGCATGCTGAGCCTGCAGCAGAGGGAGCAGTCCTGAGGTGCTGAAAAGAGCAGGCAGGTGCTTGGCTGCATTTAACAAAATGATTGGGACCACTCAGAATAATATGGGAATAGGAGAGAAGCTGTAGATAAAATCAGCAACGGTGGAGAAAATATGAACGTTAAAGGCTAACAAAGAAATGTAAAAGACAACCTCTGGTCTCAGTGACAGTCTAAGAAGGAAAACTTGCACTTAGAAATGAAAAAAGTCTGATATTTAGAAATTGCATCATTCAAACAGGATCCAAAGCAGCCACTTCCTTTTTAAAAGGAGTTTTCGTCCTACGTTTACCTAAAATGTGGGTAAAATCTGCCAGGTGCATCAGCAGTGTTTGCCAGACAGGCTGTGGATGCTGCTGTTGTGTGGTCAGAGACCCAAAAGGAGCTGTCCCCATGCAAGCAATGGGTGTCAGGGGACCAGGCTCTCCTTCCAGGGGTCACACCAGCATGGGTATATCAAAGGCAGGGCATCAAATCCACTTGTATTCAGCCCTACTGAGGAAAAATAATGAAACTGTCATAGCAATTTATATATGAATCAGGTAGTGTCTGCATTTTAATGGCTGAAACAAAGACAGCTGAAGTCTAATGGTGTTGATTTTCTCTTGCAAGTGATTACTAAATTGCTTCCACTTTGTCAGCAACGTAATATCTCTGTGAACGGCTCAGTTAAGGAAGTAACAAACCACCAATTGTCAAGTGGAGAAAAACAACACACATCCACAGACACTGAAAGTACGCTTGAAAGAGAAGCACTTCTGCTCCTCTGGTAACAACAAGCCCTTCACACGAGGGAAATACTCCATCAGAAACAACAGGGCAAGTCCATCATTCCTGGCTTCTGATCTCCAGCCTCTTCAGTATCACCACAAACCAAAATAGTTTGGGTGCTGACACTGTTCATTATAAGTGAATGAGAGTTTTGCTGTGTCCAGTGAGTCAAGGAAAAGCATTTTTGGAGGCAACATTTAAAGCTTTTGAGCAAGGAGTGTGTCCCTTTCTTGCCAAAGTTCAAGCATTCGAACAGTTTGAGGCAGAAATTGTTTTAGTTCATAAGTGCAACTACAGCACACAGCAAGCACTGCACAGAGAGACATCAAATGAGGTTGGGGAGCCAGGGAATCAGCAGCACAGAAATCTCTTTGGACACTGAGCCCATTAATTACCTCGCTGATCAGTGTGGGGATGAGGATAATCCCACCACAGCCAGGCTGTGTCTGGGAGTCAGCTCTGTCAGTGCTGAGCTGCATGGAGGGGAGTTTGGGATTCCCAATACACACACTCCTTGTGACAAATAGATACAACTTCTCTGCAGGTTGGGTTAATTAATTATGCTGGCCTGTTGACCTAGTAGCAAACAGGAAAGCCAAGAAGCAAAAGCCCAAAGCCCTGATTCCTGTATTGTGCCCATTTTTTTTGCCCATTTCCTGCACATCCCAGATGAAGGGAGGTCTTATCCCCTGTATCAGCCAACTCAGAACAGTTGCAGGAACAGGGTCTGGGTATATTTGTGCAATAACACAAACATCTCTCTAGTTCTGTGACAGTTAATTATTTCTTATGTTTTCATTTTCCAAAACCAGTACCAATACAAATAAATGGTTGTGGAAATATCTAAAGACAAGTAACAATATTTTAAGCAACTTTACACCAAGCAGTGCAACCTCTACAAACACACTTTGATAAATAGTAGTAGTCTAAAATTGAAGCAGTTATGTTATTTCCATTAATTAACAGGCAATAAAAAGCTTCCCTGTGCAGATGACCTAACAAATATCATAGTGTAATTTAAAAATTACACTGGCATTTTTTTTCTCTCACACACATCTGACCCTCAGGCATGATTTGGATTTAAAGGGCAAAAACGTAACTACTCAGTGAGGTTGAAATCAGCTTCATCCTCATGGGTCAACAGAAGCATGTCCCATGCTGATGCTGGGAATCAGTCTGTGGGGTTGAAATTGTGCCCTTCAGTCAAGGGGACATGGCACAGCACCCTGCTGCCACCACTCCTTGCTGTCTCCTTGACAGCTTGGAGGAAGAGTCACTGGACCATCAGTGGCTGATGTGTGAGGTGCACAGTTTTGAACTCATGACTGCAGCTTATAGGGCCTGTAGTGAACTGTCTCAGGAACTCCCAGAAGTAAAACCAAATCCACTCCTTTGATATGTGCCCCTTACTTAAGGCGGAAGAAGGAGGGATGCAGAAGCCCACAATACAGGGCTCACAAACACCTGAACCTTACTGGAGGAAAATTCCTGTGCGGAGTGTGACATAAGCCAGGTTTCCAGTTACAGAACTAAAGTTTCCATGAGATTGTCTTAGGCAGAACTAGGCCTTGTGTTCTGCTCCAAAATATTACAGACCTCTCAATGTCCTTAAAAACAGTATCTTACTCAAGCACTTTGTTCTGCAAGTCTGAGCTGTCAGAGAACCAAGGAGTTCAGTACACACACTGACACCAAACAGGATGATGTTCTGTGATGGAAAACACCTTTGGGCAAGATCATCAATAAGTGGTGGATAGCAAAAACCGCTGGTGGTGCTGTGCTACTGCACAACACTTCACAAGAGCTTCAAAGAAAGCAAGAAGATCTGGCAAAACAGACAGCTGAACATTATTCTGGACCACTACCAAAACCTGGGAACACCCATCATTGCACCAGAAAGGGGGACTGGATGAAGACACACACCTTCACCAAAGTGGGGAGCACCATATAAGCTGTTAAAAACCTCAGGGATGGATCAGGCAACCAGCAGTCATTAAACATAGTGGGTAGAAATATCAATTTACAGCTTCTGAGCAAAACTGAGTGTTTTGAACCTAGCTGCAGTCTCAGTGTTTGTCTGTGGGTGTGAGAGCTGTTGAGATAGAAGATACTAGAAACCAAACACCTCTGAAACACTGGAGAAAGTCACCTGTGCACAGCTGAAGCAAACCAAGAAATCCTCTTGCAGCAGTTTGTATCAATCAAAAATAAGCATGGGACACAAGGGGATCCTGTTTGAGCTGATGGCAAGCACAAACTAAGGCACATTATCTTAAATCTCTTTCATTACTGCCAAGTTTTGAGACTTTACATTTGCTGAAGATCAAGGGATGGTGCAAACATTTTAACCATTGCATACACTGACCTAAGGCACAGAAACTTCACCAAATGCAGGGACCTGAGCCCGACAAAACCAGCAGACAACTCTGCAGAGAAAAGCTCTGAAAGTAAAGAAACATTAATTTAAGCCCACTTTCACTTCCCAGCAAACTGTGTGGGAGGACAGACATTGTTCAAGCACAGAACCAAGGACGAAAGCCCAAAAAAACAACTACCAAAACCTAGAGATTGTAACTTCATTGAGGATTCATAAGGCATAACAATACCAAACAAATGTTTTTTTCTCTTTGATGCTTCTATAGCATTAAATTCATTTAGAAAACTGAAGCAGATTATACTTTGTGCTTTCCAGATAAAAGCACTATTGTAGTCATTTGGATGCAGAAGGGCTTCATTCTGCCAAAAATATCATTCTCGTGTTGCAGAGCAGAAGCCCTGAAACACGAGACCCAGCTCTGAATGGGAGCAGCCGGTTCATTGAGAAAGCAGGGTGCTGCACTCCCCACCCAGAGCCTGCCCTGAGCTCCAGTGCCAGCAGGGAGAGATCTGCTGCTTCTGTGGTGATTGAGAGAAACCCACCCTGCCCGACAGCTCATGGGAAGGGTCACTTCTCACCCAGCTCCAGAAGAGCTAAGAGGCATCACAGCAACATCTAGGAGTGAAACTGGTAGGGCAGCATAGGAAAGGATGGGAAAACAAGGCTTAGTTCTTAAGAACTAGAGCTGTTTTGGTGGCTTGCTTGTTAAAATAATGCACTTAAAGACATATGAAAAAAGACCAAGGAAAAGCAAGCATTTACATCAAAGCCAAATGCTCCATTCTGCTTGCTCCCAGGAGAGAAATAGAAATAGCCCCTCACAGATCTGAGTCTCAGCACATAACAGGAAAGATACAGAATAAGCATTTTTTTACAGGAGTGACTGAAATACAGGACAAGGCTGAATTTCAATCATAAATTTATTTTTTAAAGATTATAAAGAATTCTTGTAAACAACTTAAAATATTTCTTGCTCTCATTTGCTACTATTTAATATCGAATGAATTCTTTGTACTTCCTTTCTTTGAAGCTGCAAAAGCACAGACCAGCTATGAGAGCTAATGGCAGTGTGAGTTATTCCATCCCTGCTTTCATATTACTCTGGGAAAAATGAAACTAGTCTGGTACTGCAAACTGCCATAGGTTTTCCTCGCAAGTCTTTTAGTGTCTTGTGTCTTGGGTTTTTAAATCCCAGTCCTTTGAGTCAGGAGGTCTCAGGGCAGCAGAGAAAACAAGAAAAATACACCTCCTAAAGGCTTCAGAAACAGAAAGGGGGAAAAAATACATATATATAAATAAGCAAGGTGTGTTATCTTCTGAATTTTCTGATCTGGGCACTTGACTCATGTTTCTAAAAGTTATCTTAAGGCCAGTGACTTTGTACTCAACAACTTCTGTCAGAGACTTTTAAAAAGCTCCACATCCAGAACACTTTTTTTTTTAATGTATTTACAGAGCATAACAGAAATATTATATGAGCCAAAGTCCATAGAGCCTGAGTAAACCCACAGGTTATCCCTCCTAAAAGAGGAATGTGTTTGACTTTCACCAGCCTTTTGCCTACAGATGTTGTGTCAGGAGTCAGCTGAACATGTTTCCTTACTAGTGAGATCACCTCATTTTGGAGAAGAAATAAATCTTTGCTGTCAGCATCACAACAGAAATTAAAGAAGCCAAAATAAAAATTATGGACACACAGAAAAAAGGAAACCCTCCAGATCCTAACCTGTACTTCAGGACCACCAATACTGCACTGACAAATAACAGCACTGCACTATTTTACCCCAACAGGCACCTCCCTGATCACTCTTCACCCAGAGGTGAACACCTGATTACACTGTTATTTGTCTGACCTTCTTTGTGAAGTCAGAAAATAGAGGCCCTCAGTGATACAAACTGTACACAAAGAATACATGAGCAAAGCTATAATCCTAAGCAATGCTGGGCAAGACAAGGACTTGAAAGAATTTAATAAACATTTTCTTATTTAGATAAATGTTATTTAGAAAATCTCTTTATCAATACAGGTAAAAAGAAGCACATTTGCTGTGGTACACCTCACACAGAGCCATCAAACACAAAGCCATACATACCCCTGTGTGCCCGCTGTGATGATTTTTATGAGTTTTAACCTGATTTTTGAGTAACAACAGCTGTGCACTTAACCATCTTCTCTTCCTGCCATGCTTCAACATGCCTCACTTGCAGAGCTGATACAGTGATAACAACAAACCATCAGGGAATTCCTGAATTCTTCCATTACTCCTGCCAGGACATCCATTATTTTATGAGTTGGTGGGGGTTTTTTTTTGCTTTTCCTTTGGTGCTCTTGAGGTTTTCCACAGAATACCAAGCTCTGTGCTGGTTTTTGTGATCTAAGAGCAGACCCTGCCTGCCCTACCAGAAAGCCTTGTCATGCAAAACTAAGATTTCTTCACAATTTATCAACATCCAGCTCAGGCTGGAAGGTAATAAGCTTTTTTGTACATGTACGTAAGTACATATGCACAAATATATATATATACAATCCATGCAAGATTTTGATCTAAATCCTCTTGTCATTAATAAATAACTCAGTAATAATTTCTTTTTCTAAAAAAAAATCTAGGGGGCAAAATAAAAAAGAAAAAAGGAATGAGATTAACAATAGACTTCTGGGTTTGGGGCATTTTTCTTATCACAATCTCTGCCTCAATCCCTGTTGTTTCTATAAGGACCTTTCCACCTGGAAAAGGGCTTGGGAAGAATTCAATGCTGAGCACCATTTTTCTATGTGACTTCATAAAAAGTAACTTCCACCCTTCCTTTTCCCAGTGACAGCTGTATCTTGGGGCAACACTAGGTTCTTTCCAAAACAAATGTGGCACAGCTGCTATGATTTATCTTCACAGCTCATAGCTTAGAGTTACAGACAGAAAATACACTTAACAAGGGAACATTTCCACTGTGTGTTCCCGCATGCTGGAAGAGTTTCCTCAGTTGGAGGGAGGATGCTGCAAACTGCCTGAAAAGTTTGGAGCAGCACTACCAAGTGACTAAACCCACATTATGTTTCTCTACAAAATTTGGAGAACTCTATCTAATTTTGGTGAGTTCTCCAGCTTCTGCAGCAGGAAGAGTTTCTTTTTGCCCTAGGCAGAGGAAAAGGCTTTTGCAAGTGTGAATAAACCAACAGAGAGCTGCTGGAAGGTTTGGTTGGGCTTTTCTAAGAAATTACCTCGTAAAATCCCTGCAGTACATGTCCCAGGTTCAGAAGATTTCATAAAACAAGAGTCAGAAAAGGAGCAGCTCTTGCACATAACTTTCCCCTGGGCCCTGGCACAGGCTGCTCTTCAGGGGTGTCAGCACCACTCCAGCCTCTCACCTGCAGCTTTGCTCACCACGTTTGCTTGCAAATGATAAGATGTAAGGAAGGAAATAATTATTGCTGTAGCTGGTTGGGAATAGTTCCACAAACTTATTTCTAGTTGAGGTTTCCAGTTTACATAAGCCTTTAAACATCTTTACACATTCTGAGATTTAGCTGAGGAAAAAAATAGATGGACTCCTGAAAAACAGCTGTGGGCTAGAAGAGCTCTTTCCATCTAGCACTGGTTGTGTTGCTGGGCTAGCAGTGAACGAGAGAGACACCATGTTACTCTCTGGATCCAACAGCTTCTTCTATCACACGAAGATATAAATGTGTGAACGTCAACCACATGGAACACAAGTTCTTTGTTTTTCTTTCC
>NW_008238644.1:2986937-3012264 GCF_000691975.1 Corvus brachyrhynchos
TTGTTTTTCTGTCCCTAATGAACTGTGCAAAAAATGCAACATAATTATGCCTCCCAAAGAAACTACTATGCTATCAGAGATACTAAAAAAGCTCTGTTCTTTGGCTGGCACCCATCTCTGCAAATGCTGTCACAACAGACTCCAAACTGTCACTTCAGCAACTGCCCCTCACGGGAAAAACATATTTCTTCTAATTAGGCAAAATTCTAACTCCGCATCTGAAGAGTATAATTTGATCTTTTCTCTAGAAACTCATTAACCACTTCAGTTTAATTATTAACATTTGCATTAATAACTCACTGAATTAACTACCCATTGTGTGAGTGCAGCTCCTGCTTTGGCAGGATGGTGCTCTGTGGACATTGCACCAGGGAGGTGCTGTGGGCCACGTCCACCTCTGAATGTTAGAGAGATGCAGTTCCTACCTCTGGGTCTGCCATCAGCTCACTCGATGGCTTTGGGCAGGTTATCTCTTTTCCTTTCCCTTTCCTTTCTACATCTGTTTAAGACAGTCAAGCCATGAGCTGTGACTTCTCCCCATTCTCCTCCTTCACTGCCTCCAGGATTAATAAAGTGCCCAATAGAAGGACACCAAGGTCATCACTGCAATAAAATAACTGCTGGCAAGGGTGGAAGGTATCAGTACTCAGCTCCTGATGCTGGGTCTGGCAACACAGATCTCCCAAAATGAGAAAAAAGAAATAGAAAACTTCACGCCTAGGTACTGTTTAATGCCACAGTTATTCATGCTGGGGCTCCTGCAGGGCCCAGAACAGCAAGAAACCGGCTGAAAGCCCTAGGGGTTCTGAGATAAACTGAAACTACGCTGATTCCTTGATGGAAACCTTTCATAGTAGTAGGAACCCATGATTTATTCAGTAAGAAACAGGTGTTCAAGCAGTGCTGTAAACACTGAACACACAGACACATGCTTGCACCTGGCCTCAGCTATAAAATGAGATGACTTACAAATCCAGGGCACAGTGGGGTGATGCACAGTACAGATGTTCAAGTGCAGAAATGTATCTTCAGAAAGCTCTTTCCTCACAAAAGCTCCACAATTTGAATTGGGGAGGGGAGGGAAGGGAAAGGACAATAAGCACACGCACACAGACAAACAACTAACTTCTACTTCTGGTTTAAATCACATGGCTATGTACATTCAACACTTTTCTCTAAAGTAAAGGTTCCACAGGTGCTGGAGAGGATGAAAGTTTGGTAAGAAAGTTTCACAGGTATGTAGGCTTGGCAGAAAGATCTCTGAATGTAGAAACTGAGGATGGGATAGAAATGGAAGCAAGTTTTGATAGAGAGTAAAAGATGTTTTGCTGAAACACTGATCACTGAATAACTGAGAAGGCAAAGGTTAGAGATGAGTTGGAAGGAGATTTTTATGATTAGGAGAAAGGTATGTGGCTACAAACAAAGACATGTTTTTCACCAAGTAAATAAGTCTCAAGAAGAGCATAAGTAAATAGAAAACATGTCTTTACCAAAAAGAGAGATATCACAGGCAAACAAGAAATGTCGATGTAGCAAGAAGAAGAGAGGTCTGAGAATTTTCCACTGTAAGCTTAAATTGTAACTTACTTACTCTTGTGATTGGATAATAATGACTATAATATGGTGATGGTAGTAGCTATGATAGGCTGTAGGCAAATGTAAAGGTATTGTGTATGGAGCTTATTGGTTGTTACGTATTAAGATACTCTGCAAAGAAAAGTATAAAATGCTTTGTAACTTGAACAGAAAGGGGCTTCAGGTATGCCCACAGCTGGAGCTGGCAGCTGTGGGGCTGGCTCTGGATACCCACTCCCTGAGCTGCTGTAACTTCGCCTATGCAATAAACAGCTTTCAAGAGAGCCGCCTGAAGTCCAGACATCCTTCAGGAACATTTCTCCTATACACAGGTGTTTGTCAGGTTACTTCCCACAACATTTATGGGTGAGTTCCTCCATGTTAAAGATTTCCAGAATCCTTTTAAATTCCCCAGCTAGTATTTGCTACAGTGTTTTGGATATGCAGTAATGTGTGAACCTGCTCAGGAAACTGAAGGGCTCCAGCACCAGCTCTCTGCTATTTGGATACTAATTCAGACATTTTTTGCCTCACAGCAAAGGAATGTAACGGAAGTTACTTTTTGTTATGAGATTTGACACACTTAAGCAGCCTTAAAAAAACCCCAGCAAACAATCAGTGCCATAAAGGAGCTAGCTGAAAAAATAAACCTTCCCAAATTCCCAGTGCCATAAGATATTTTCAGTTGAATAAAGGCATAAACTTACGCAAGAGCTTCTACATAAACTGCAGTATCAGTCTGCCTGAGACTCTGGTGCTTTTGTTATTTCTGCAGTTGGTAAATTCAAGCGTAACAATTTCTGAAGTCCTTCGGATTTTACAAACAGGTATGACTGACAGCCTCTAAATGCTCTGCTTTTCATAACAACCATGATTGACAGCCCTTTGGTGCATAGCCCAATCAGCCTAACAGTGTTATTGTTCTCTAATAATTACCTGGTAAGTTTTTTTTTCAATGTGTTGCTGTTAGTTATGGTTCAACTAAGAGTCCTCCAAACTTTCCAAAAGTTTATTTAACCTGCACTGATTTGGGGCTGTCTTTCTGTGGTAGCACTGGGATTACACACACTGGTTCCCAAGGTGCACAGGCTGTCACTCTGCCTGTAAGTGATGCTTTCCCTGGCAAACAGAACATGCCAGAGCCCCAAAAATGTGACAATCCATGTGTCATTTTGGCACATATCAATCACAAAGTTTTTGTACAAAGAGAAATGTTTCTTAATGTAATAATCCCTGGAGCATAAAGAATACAGCTCACAGTTTGCGTGCATCCAGGGCCAGAGCCTCGCGTGGGATGCGTGCCTGGAGCTGAGCTCAGCTCAGAACAGTTTACTACTTCCAAGCTGCTCAAGATGGCAACTTGTTTAACCTCTGCTGAAAGCAATAATTGAGATTTTTCTGCTACAGGGAGATCATCCTCAAGAAACACTCAGCCAGGGAAACTGACTTGTGTGAATCACATGAAGAAAATCATGACCTGCTAGGGTCCCTTTTCTGGTATCTACACAATAAATTTCTGAAATTGGAAGGTGTGGGTTTTTTTCATCTCTCTCTTGATTTTCAGATAGGATGGGAGCAGGAAGGAAGTAACAAAATGAAAACCCACATTGCTTCAGATTTCTGAAACCTTGTGAATACTTTTTTTCTTGAGTATGTTGAAAAACGTGACAAAGGCCACCTACCTTGCAAGAAAGGCAAAAGAAAAATTTCTATCAGAGGACTATTGAAAGCATATTATTATGTATTTAGTTACTCTTAAAAGGACCAATTAAAAAAAAGAAAAGCCTTAAAGAAGGAAACATGCTCTGGGTTTCTCCAAACACTTCCAGTTTTGCTACAAGGGTACTGAAAAAGCAAGTAGGTATCGAAAGGAGAGAGATGGGACTTTGCTTTTCAAAACCAGAACTGTGGAACTTGAGCACTGCTTTGTAGTTCACTTGTTGGGTCCCCTTTTCAAGAAATAGTTTGAAGTTTGGCCTCTACACCAAGGTACACTATGCATCACCAAACAGCCTACAGACACAGGGTGTGGATTTGCACGTATAATGTGGTAATGTAGAGGGGTTTGTGCATATTTACTGCAAATGGAAGCAAGTACACATAGACTGTAGAGCCAAATGGGCTAATTCTGCTCATAAACATTTGCTCACAGAGATTTAGGGGCTACCTTGGGGCCAATTGAACAGTTAGACCATTATTATTTGTTAATTTACTTTTCAGTACTTCTGAATTTTACCCACACATTTACAGAACTGGCCATTTCCATAATGTATTACCCATGGCCCTGACCACAATCTCTAATTATCTACAGAGCTCGTTTCATTATTGAGTATTTTTCCCACCCTGTAAACATACTGGGCATTTTCTTAAATTTGGTTTTGGGTTGACAAATTGTGTAGAGAACAATAGTGAACAAATGAATCATTGCAGTGACAGCACACTGCTCACTACAGGCTGAGGAAATAACTCATTGCATACTAGATACAAAGCAGAGGACAAAAAATTCAGCCATCTGTAGCTTATACTAACATTATGAGCAAGAGCTAAAAACAGCTTCCCACAGATCTTAAGTCAATGGTAGCTCTGACACCTTTTTTCAAGGACTTTCAGGATGCCTTACTGAGTTGTCACCTCAACACCCTGCAATCCCTCACCTCCAGCTTGGGCTCAGACACTGCAGTGCATTCATTCAGCTTGTTTTGGCACCTAAAGCTCAGTTCTTCCATATGCACAAAAGCTCTGCTTGCTCACCAAAACACAGGTCAGAGAACAGAATAATCACTGCGCAGGTAAAACCTTTTAGGAGTCCAGAGAGGGTGGGGAGGACACATGTGAAACACCTGGGCCCCGCTGCCAGGAGCAGGTGAGAAGTTTCCAAGCAGATGAGAGCAACATCCTTCTCTGCTGTCTAAGGCACAGCAATGTGTGGGAAAGAGGCACTGTAAAAACTGCAGAGGTGCTGGTTTGCAGGGAGTTTCTCACAGATCCAACACTTTAAAAATCATTATAGCAATGGGATTTCTTCTGGTGTTTCATGTAACATTCACAGATATTTCTGCAGCACAGGCCTTTCTGCCCTGCCAGGCAACAATGTGATGGATCCTGTCATTCCTGCACTTCACAGATCAAGCTGTAGTGGGTTGGCCCTGGCTGGATGCCAGACACCCTCCACAGCCTCTCTATCTCTCCCCTCCACAGCTGGACAGGAGAGAGAAAATATAACAAAGGGTTCATGAGTTAAGGACAGAGAGAGAGCTTAGCCTTGAGGTAATTCTGCTGCACAGAAGAGTGAGATGAAGGAAGTACTTCATACATTTTCAGGTTTAGAAATGAGGATCAGAAGCCACATCAACAGCCAACCCTTCACAGACAACCAGCTGCCCTCAAACAAGCTGAAGAAAACCCTGCAGGTGAAGTGTAGCAGCATCTAACAACAGCTCATATCCAGCAGCTACACAACCACAGTGTGTGCTGTACTTGAGATACCAAACTAAGAGAAATGAATGCTGGTTTGAGGTTTCTTCTCTGACGTGGGTGGGACAAACTTTCCTTCCATTTTTGCTGTGTTTCAATTCATTTGCCTCATCTTGCTCTCACCAGCTCTACAATGCAATCCCCAAAATCCCAGACAAAAATCCAGAGAATAATCAATAAGATAAATTTATTCTTTCTTATTCAATACAAGTTACTGATTCATCTAAGTTTATTTGATATTTTCATGGTCCTCAGAGAAGTTTTGATGACACCCACTTTTACTTTATAACAATGGAAATCTTTCCTTAGCACTGTTTCACTGGGGGAAAAAATCGAATAGTGTCAGCTAAGGCCATCTAAAATCTTGAATAAATTACTTTTACCCTCTCTAATTATTAATTACTGACAGATACACTTCCAGCATCCTCTTCCCATTCATATTTTCTTACATTCACAATCTGAAACCACATGCTAATGATCAGCATTTATCTGATTTCCAATTCCACTAATTATTCATGAGATCAGTTAATCAGTTACATTTAGAATCATAGACTTAGTTACTCAAGGCAGAATTTTCTCACAATTAAAAATTTTAAGCTGCCTAAAAGTAAATAATATAATAAAATTTAATCTCTGTTCAAGGCCCAAATATATTATTAATAAGTGATTTTAAACTGTCAAGAACATACTTCATTGTAGAGATATCCTTTTAATCCAAAATTAATTAAACAAGAATGGGAAAAAAAATGCTTTATTGAGTATAAAAGACCCTGGAAAATCTCAGAAATGCATTTTTAAATTCCAGAGATAACACCGAAACCAGCCTGGTTTTGTATCTTCAAAAATGCTATGAAATATGAGCATATTAATCCTGTAAATAAATTAGAAAAAATTTAAGGTGCTGAAAGATGCACAGACCTTCAACTGCCAGAGGTTAACTCCGGAGATGGGAATGTCGCAGCTTGGGCATTAGAGCCCAGAAGGTGGGACCCTGCACCAGGTGTCCCACCAGCTCCAGTGCTGATTGTACAAGCTTTCTTAATTAGATTCTGAGAACTTTTTAAAAGTGTGTTTGTATCACTGAAAGTAAATTATCTTCCTCTCTGACAAATCATAACCTTGCCTGTCCACAGGTGTGGTCCCAGCCTTAAAACCACTGGGGAGTGTTTTCCCAAATGGCTCCTGCCACATTTGTCACCTGCCCTTACCTCTTCCTCTCTTTCACACATGCAGACTAAATAACCTGAAACCACACCTTCGAAGCAACACCTTCCCACCTGCCCAGGTTTCCCAGGTGAGGAGGTTCTGGGGGAGTGCCATAATGGGGAATGAAGCTCCTCGGTGTGAGCAGGAGCCGCTCGCGCTGTTGGTTCCGGAGTCTCCATCCCTGTTCCCTGCTGTGCCTCACTCACACCCCACCATCATTTCCTCCCGAGGCAAAATCACACCACTTGCTCTTCACAGATTAGCACTTGACTGTTCAATCCATATTTCTCTGCTTCAGTTCACCAGGGAAAGCCAAGTGCTTTGGGTTTTTCAGTCACCCCAAATCCCGTCATTATTGACAACAAAAACACATTGCTGAGGTTCTTTTTGGTTTCATGGACTGTTTTCCTAGCCTGAGGATTTTGGCTAGAAAAAATTCAGCAAAGTGAAAGAGAATGGAGCAATGACATTACTTTTGTCCCATTTCCAAGCAGAGTGGCAGAGAGCCAGTTCTCAGAATTTTTCTCAGAAGCCAATTGATTCATGTTTGTCTCAAGTTCCAGCATCCTTGTGAGAAGCTGTCAGAGGGCAGCCAAAATTGCTTCACCTACAGATAAAAGGCCTCTCTCTTTCAATCATATGCAAAACCAGGGAAGTGTCACAGAGAAAACAGCTTTCCCCAAAATTCAGATTGCACCCAGAAGTTCACCAACCATTAGTCATTGCTGTAAATCAGCATGACTAATCACCTCAGCTCCACATCTTAATGACACTGATGTATACTCACCAGCCTCAGGACCTATCCAACAGGGCCAGGGCAACTCTGGTGAAATGCACAGCAGGTGCAGGGACATGGTGAAGAAGCCTCCCCCCAAAATCCTCAGCAAGTCTTGCTTTAAGCCAGGCTTAAAGGTGTCCTGTGACTAACACAGCCAACTTTCTACTTCCATACCTGGCCAGTGGCAGGAGCCATGCAAGCTGTCAAGACAGATGGGAAAGAAAGAGCAAAATGGAGAACACCACCCCTGGGTTCCCTTTGGCTTTGCTTCTTAGAAATCAGCTTGTGTTAGATACAGAGAATACAGAATGACATTTTAGACATGTTCTTTCTTTAGGTGAGCCAGTTCACCTGACTATATTTTGAAGTATATTTATAACACCAATGTATTGGTATACCTTCACAGGAAAACTTTTACAGAAACCTAACAGCTAATTTAGCAGGACTCCTTCATTACAAGTTCTTACACAGCCTCTCTATTATCTCAGGCTCTCAGACAACCTTTCAGTCACACAGTGTCTGTACAACACAAACGCACTTATGTTCCATTTACAAGCAGATAAATCAAGACCTGCTACCTTGGAAATAAAACCTGGGAGAAGCAGTAGAGCAGACACTATAGCCCAGCGGGGTTCAACCCTGGATTCTTATCCAGAAAGTCTGGACTGTGAGCACTTGAGGTTTTCAAGCTTTTAGCTCAGCCACGAGAGCAAAGCACACCCTTCTATCAAACTAGAACTCTTTGATAAGCACTCTGCTTGTCAGACTAGAAGCAGTAACAGAAAGACAGAAAATAAAGGGAGATGATAAAATTAAGATAATTATGACTGTATTTCACAGAACTTTCATGCTTCGATGCTGTTCCATCAGACACCTAAGAGAAAACATGACTTTGGGCATGTTTTGGACTGGCTATTCTTCATGCCTGAAATTCAGCACTTTGGAATGAGCTGTATCAGCTCACTAGCCCAGGTTTTTTTCTGCCTTCATTTTATTCTTTTTCTCATCTGGGAAATATCTCAGCTAATTAATGAGTTGAAATAGTCACTAATGGATTCAGTGAAGGCAAAAACTGGTGCTGGAACCATGGAGCCATGAGTGAAGGCAGGGTGGGGAAACCTGAACAGGACCCTTCCTTTTAAGAGCAGCTAAATGCTCAGCAGTTAATTGAGCAGAGGAACTCAACTCATCTTATTCAACTACAATGTAATTTGAATACCCTTGCTGCCCTGTAGAATACCCTACAGCTGCCTGGCACAGTCTAAGCTAAATGCCTGAATTTCAGCATTCAATGTGAATATCTGAAAACAGTCTGATGGTTCATGGACCATCAGAGCAATTGGGATTTTAAAGCAATTGGGAATTTAAAGCAATTGGGATGTCTGAGACAGTTTATTCAATGCCCATAACTGAATTCAAATTAAAAGCAGCAACCAAGAGACATAAGCCTAAGCATCTCTGCCAGAGGCAGAAGAACTGATATATTAATTGAAGGATGAGGTGGAACACATTGTACCTCAGGAAATGCATTTGCTCCAAAACACATTAAGACTGTCAACAATTTGGCTTGGATGTTCTCAGCATGGTACACCAAAAAAAAAATCATTACTGTGCCATAGCATGCAATAAAACTGGGCTTTAACACAGACAGTAATGCTCTAGAGAGAAAATGTGCATGGCCAGGACCTCAAAATAAAAAGTTCCCAGATTGGAACCATAAAGGATTAAATTTTGTAGTCTATTTGACGTGAAAAGTTCCAATTAGATCCCAAGATTTCTTCTGGCATGTGAAAGTACTGTTTAATCCCATAATCTATTACCACTGCTCTTCATTTCTCCATCAGCTCTGCACACACACAGCTCCGTGGATCAACGCTGTCCTCCTGCACACCCTGTCCACCATGGGGAGTCCTTCCACCAACGGAGCCAGAACTGCCTGCAGAGCTCCACGTGAACTGGACTAGGAACAGAACTCAGGTGTGGACAAGAGTTCTGCTGTAATGGCAGTCCTGTGCTTTGGCAATCAAAATCAATATACTACCAGCTGGGACCTTGCTACATCTTTTCATTAACCAAAACATCTACAGTAAATAATTAATTAGTATTCCAGGACAAAACTTGCCTGTTCTACTTATACCAATATTAAAGAAAGGACAATCAAAGCCTAGACAAAAATACAGTGCATTTTCTGTGCAGGAGAATGAAATTTGCTGCTTGGTCACAAAATCACAGACTGGCTAGTGTTGGGAGGGACCTCTGGAGATCATCTAGTCCAACCACCCTGCTCAGGTGGGTTCACCCAGAGCAAGTTGCACAGGAGTGCATCCAGGCAGGTTTTGAATCTCTCAGAAGGAGACTCCACAACCTCTCAGGCAGCCTGTTCCAGTGCTCTGTCACTCTCACTCTCAACTTTTCCCTTCTATTCTGATGGAATTTCCTGTGTTTCAGTTCATGCCCATGGCCCTTTGTCCTGTCACTGGGCACCGCTGAAAGGAGTCTGATTTGGTTCTTGTTTACAGAGCCTAATGAAGTCAAGGGAAAATGGATGTCTGCTACTGAGGGGTAGAGTTCACCACAGATGAGAACAGAAACAACTTTGGGTATTTAAATGACAACTTTTTCCTACTGAATCCATCCTATTATTTTAAAAATTTGGTTTAAAAAAGTGGTTGGTAGGTTTGTTTTTTTTTTACCTGCAGCAGATGACAGTTTTTGGGAGTGATAGTTTTTTGGGGGTAAGTGGGGTGTTTTCTGTTGTGGTTTCAAAGAAACTAAGAAAACTCATTGAAGCCAAACCAAATCAGACCCATCAGCTATAAAAATAATTTCCTCCCTTCCTCCAAGATAAATAGTTTGTTAAGAAGAAAAAGTCCCAATTCTCAGTCTAAATGCATCAAATAGTGCTTGGGAGCACAAGATGAAGCTCATGCTACACTGGAAATTTGTTGTGACCTGTGCCCTGCGAAACCACTCAGTCTGTTCTCTTTGTGGTTTGACTCCCTCACTATGAGTTGGAAGCAGAACAATCTGGTGGGCAGGATGTTTTCACTTCTCTACAATTCCACTCCTTGGAAGCTTATCATACTTTATCTTCCCTTCTACTTACTCCTTTAGTGACCTTGGAAAATACAGATAGAGATCACAGAAGCAGAATCCTGAAAGGATTATTGCTTTTATTATCTTACTATTGGGAAGCTGATTAAAAGCACATATCCTTTCACAGACTACCCTGTCCATTAGCACTTTCAGCTCTCTTAAAAAGGGCACTGAGCAGGATATTAAACACAAGTACTGAGCACTCTTTACTTTCAGTACCGGTGTTCTTCTCATGGCAGATGTTGTAGGAAGTTGTCTGTCCCTAGCTCAGGAGTCCTACCTTCCTACTAAAACACAACAGCAGTAACAAGGATTTTGATAAGAAAACCTCACTGGCCTGAGAGTGAGCCAAAGAACGGTGGTGGGTGATGGATAGTTACATAAATACTGCTATTTTATCTGCACAATTTCAGCCAAATCTCTGGTCTGTGATGGTCTCTGACCAGGCCACAGTGACAATATGCTTGACCTGGCTTGGGCCCTTAGCACTTCTCTGCTGAGTGGCAGTACAAAGCCAAAATCACTGTGTGAAAATCACTGCAGATAATCACCTCATATTTTCACAATGCCAACCTAAGGACATTTTACAAGGTCTGAAAATAATGCCTTTACTACTTTCCTATTATAGCAGGCTGCTTTCTAATGTCATTCCTCTTGAAGATGTCAGGTGCTTTGGCATCAAGTAGGATGTCCTAATGTCTCCTCCTACCATGTAGAATGGCAAGGCATGAGCCCTGAAGACACTCAAAGAGTCTCCTAAACCCAGGAAGAGGCCAGAATATGCCCCCAGCCTCTCTAGGCTGCTCAAAGTACCAGTTATAAAATCAGTGTTTTTAAGCATAGATTGCAGCAGCCATCTCCATAAGCACCTAAGTCCTTTTGTGGGGTCACGCATCTTTAACACCGAAGTTTTTATTCCATACCTGTTCTGAGCAGCAACGAATCTGCTGGAACACCAGGGAGACGTGGTGTTTAACTGAGGAAGAGAGCAGATTGCCAAATGGACAGAAATAACTCACAGGAGCAGAAGCTGGGGTTTTTTTTCCTGGATGACATTAATATATTGCTGCTTTTACGGAAGAATCCCCCACAAGTTTCCAGAGCACCGTGAGTCAGCGTCATCCCTCGGAATAAATGCGGGCGAGGGTCAGCTGTTCTGCTGCTGGTATCGGCCCAAGGAAGGGAAGGAGCCCTCCTTGCTGACAGCTGTTATGCAATGCAGATAACCCATCTTCCTGCAGTCATTTGTGGGTGTCAGGAGAAGCTAAGAATAAACCAGGAAAAGCCTCTGGAAAGGTCTGCTAAGCAATGAGCTGAACGAAACATCTCTCAAGGTACAGAGAGCATACTCTGGCTTCAGCTTAAAACACAGCCTTAGGTGACCTCTGCTACATGATCACAGGTGACAATCACACAATTGCACTTAAAATTACTCATTTACCTGTCCATGAAGTGTTAAAAGCAGCAGAGAAAAGTGGATGTTAGAAAAAACATTTACATCCCTGTTCATATGGGATACATTAGAGTTGCTAAGCTTAAGAAAATAGGTAGGTGCCCCCACCTGCTCATTAAAGGGAGTTGTGAAGCAAATTGAAGATTTAAGATTCAGCTTACCCACAAGCCAGATAAATTAGGATTTCTTTCCTTTTTTTTTTAACAGCTTGTCTCAAACGAGCTACAATAATATGCACCTCCAGCAGAGAAAGCAGGTCAGCACTGACTGCCATTCAGAAGGAGAGACGGTCAGTTAAAAGAAAGAAGCCAATTAAGATGCAATTGGGCACTCCAAGTCAGGAAGATGCTAGGGAGAAAAGAAAGGAGATAAGGAATGTGACTGTCTGAGAACACTGAGTCTCCCCAGCAGTGGCTGGGGCAAATCTTCTGTTGTGGATGAGATATATTTCATGTCCTTGCCTGCAAACTGAGGAAGCATGCTATGATGAGAGCCTAGAAATTAAAAAAAAAAAAACAAAAAACCAAAAAACAACAAAAACCACACCAAATCCAAACAACAACACCGTGTTTTTGTCAGCTTTAAGCTTCTTGTTTTCCTTGTTAACAAGATCAAGAAACTTCCTTGCAAGAGAAAGCTCTATAATTTTGTAAACTTACAAAAGTTTGTGAAAGACAGGATTACTGCTTATCTCCTGATTAATGCTGAAGCTTTACAGCAGTCTAGCAGCTAAATTAATGCTTAAACTGTACCTGCAGGATTCAAAATCAACCGTTAACTCTCTTGAGACATGCAAAGCAAGCCTGCTCTCAAGGTCTTCAGAATAAGCATAATAGTCCTGGGTTTGGTCCCACACACACTGAGCACAATGAAATTGCAGCCACATAAGATCACAGAGAACAAGGTTAGAAGGAAGCCCAAGCAATAAAAGGTCACGATACATGAAAAGCTGACCTTCACTTTGCTGCAACTGAATTTTTGCAAAAAGGAAAAATTGCAATCCCTTTAGAAAGAAAATATAAGATGTAACCTAACCCACATCCACTCCCAAATCAAAGGTCAATAATGTTAAATGTACCTTTTTACATTGCCCAAAAAACCGGAATATATTGGATCTGTTGAAGTGTCTAACACCAGCTAGAAGCAAGAACAGCAGGAGATAAATTGTAAATCTGGATGAAAAGTCTCTTCTGGAATGTACCAGATAATGGCTTTCTGCAATATTATAAAAATATAGGGAGAAGAAGCTTTTAATTCAATGCAGCAGTAAAGAGTTTCAGTTAATTCGAGGGGGGAAAAATAAACAAGCACATCTCTGCTGAGCATAAAAAGCAACAGTCTTTGTAATGGAGCAGAAGGACTCACCCTTTTCTCTCTCTTTTAGAAATAAAGCTCTGTAAACTCTGGGCATATTATCAATCTGAACCTTCTCGATGCTCTGAATTACTCGATCAAATAAGAGCAAAATCACTGCCCTGCATTGCTCAGACAAGGTGCACAACCTGCCTAGGCTTGACTTCAGAGCAAATGGGGAATAGGACATGGGCTGTTGCATCATGGGCATGTTTTGAATTTGAGGAAATAAACTTTTTATTTTAAATTACAAGAATTATCATCCTGCATCTGTATTCGTATCCACAAATGGTTCCTAATAGGATAACACGTTGATTAAGTCATCAAACATAACACTCTGGCACTGGTAGCAGCAAGGCACCAGCTGCTTCTGAGAGCAACTGTGTGTCAAGTGCAAAGGCTGGCAAGTTTTGAGCTAACATTTAGCTACCTGAGCAGGTTATCCTTTTCAGTAGCAAGAGGACAGAGGCACAGCTCACTTGGCCAGAGCCTGGTGCTAATAAACACCAACATCAAGGTTCAATCCCTGTATGGCCATTCACTTAAGGGCTGGGCTCGATGATCCTTGTGGGTCCCTTCCAACTCAGAATATTCTGTGATTCAAATGTGGAGTCAGCAGCAATGTTCCTACCCAAAGTGCACAGAAGGAAAGGAACCTCTGCCGTTCAATTAATTATTTAAATTACTTGATGCAACCCTTATGTTCACAATCTGCAGCTACACTGAGAAACATAAGCAATCCAAAACCTCCAAGGACCTTAATCATTACAGAATATGCAGGGGGAACTTGTTGACAACTGCAGCAGTAATTTAAATCTGCTGGCACTTTTGGAAACAAATAGCTCTGTATAAAATCCAGCTGGAGTTGGCTTCCCCTCCTCTTGGTCTCTGAACACTGACAGCAGGACATCCCCACCTCCACCCACCAGGTGATGAGCAGGGCAGGTGGTGAATCCTGTCGATGACCACGTGGAGCACACGGGTGTTTTCTCTCCTGAGAAAAGCACAAAGCAATCCTCCTGCAGCTGCCACTGAGAAATGCTTCCCCCAGAAACAACTTGTGTGGTTCTTCACAGTGTTTTTACTGCTGGACAGCAACCACGGATTTTTCATGGAAATAGTTATTCTCTCCAAAAGTACAATTCTTCACTGTTAAAATCCACAAGCAGTAATGGGTTGGTGATGCTAAAGCTTTTCTGTTTTCCCACCAGAAAGTTATTTTATCATTAATTTTTGGTCAAATCCCAACAAATCATTCCCACCCATTAGAGGAGGATGTGCTGCAGCAGACTGAGACTTCACGAGTCTCCAGTCACCAGTGAGACATCCCTGGGGTCCTGACCTTGTGTACAGACCTTGTCTTTCTGCTGAAGTGCTGCCCAAAACATCCTTCAAGATCCATAGCTACCAATTTTATAGTGTGTAAGCTTCAAAACACTTCTCTGAATTTTAAGGGACAATGATAGCACAATAAAAATCAAGAGGCTGGAAGACAAGGCCATGCAAAGGAGATAAAACACTTTCCTATATCTTTTTAGATTAAGTGTACAGAGCTTTTATGAAGCTAGTGAAAATCTTCTAGATGAGCCTTTAGGGCACATCAATTCAGAATTATTTTCTTTCTGCTCCCTCCTCACTAACATTGCTCAAAAACAATGCTGAAAATAGTTGCCAGCAATGTAATTGAGCCTGTGAAAGGCACCATAAAGGCCTCTGTGCCTTCTGTGCCTCAAGGCACATCACTTCTGCTCCTTCTTTTATTTTTCCATGTATTTAATTGAACTGGGCAGTAACCTTTACCGTGTGGAGCTAAGATGGCACAACAGTAGATTTGATCTGAGTGCTGTCTGGACTGCCTTGCTGTGAACTGCTGGGGGAAGTGGTGCCTGGAGATCCCCTGAGTTTGAAATGGGAGAGCCATGCTACCTGTCCCCCTGCTCCCACTTTGTGGGAAGTTTTGCCCCACGTTTTTTCCATGTAGCAGCCCACAGAGAAAACATCAGGATAGCAAACCTCTGCAGAAATTTTCCCTAAATGGCATGTAACTGTTGAGAGGGAGCAGTGAGTATCTCACTAGCACAGGTACAGGAACTCCATCCTTTACCCTAATCCTTAGGCTTTCAAAATATTATAAAGCATGGGCAATCAAAACAAAAGCAAAGCTAAAAAGCACACAGCCAAAACCTTGCATTAACATTATAGCTACAGACCAGTCTCCCCTTCACTTTATTTTATGCTGTATTTCACCCAAACTTTGTGCTTGCCAGAAAGATTTTCAAAATGGACAGCAGTATCTTTTGTGTTTGGCCAATATCCAGCACTGTGGGACCTTGCTGGGTGGAAGGTACAGAAACAACACTGTTAAACATGTTCAGCACCACAAGTACCTTCTCATTTGCAAAGAGAATGGGATAAAACTCTAAGGTAAGGGCCTGAAGTATGAGATTAGATAAAAGTTGTAAGAGTTGCTATGCGTATCTGATTAGCAGAATGCACAGGGGCACTGATCCACTGATAGTGCACAAGAGAGTGAGAACCTTCTGTGCTTGGGGGAGAATGCCCTGAACTGGCACCCCCAGAGGGCAGGCTAGGAGACCAGTGCCATCCCACTGGCACTGGTGTGTTCCCAGAGACACCTGAGCCTGGGGTGTGCTGTGGATTTTGTGGGCTGGCAGGCAGGGGGTGCAGGCAAACACCCCTTAACTGGCCCCTTCTTCCCCTTTGTACAAGAGAGCAGAGACCAGGGTCCTTCCCTGCTCCAGAGCTGGAAAGGCAGCAGTGACTTCCTCACTTCCCAATGGTTTCATCTGCATTGGTCAGCAGCTCAACACCCAGCTCTGCAGCATCAATCTCAAATTACAAAGCATTTCTAATGCACAGGACCATAGAAGCTGGTGCAAAACCAACTCAGTCTTGAAGCTGCAGGGAAGAAGAACTTCTGGCAATAATGGAAGGATCTAATCAGTATTGTCATAAAATGTCTATAGTTACTACACTGGCAATTTTTCCAAATGGGTTGGCTTAGAGATTGGTCTCTTGCACTGATTACTAAATTATTTTCTTTACAAAGGTCTAAGTGGCTCTGTTTTCCAGATGAATAGCCTGAAGCCACTTGGTTCAGAGCTTCAGTCCCCTGAGATTCATCTTGGACAGTAAAGAAATGAGACAGATGAACACTAAACTACTTTGTGTACGAACCCAGCAGCGGCTTGGCTGATGAGAACACTTTGTATAAAGCACCACTGAATTTAAAATAAAGACAGAGGTGAAGTGAGGCTAGTTAAAAGTTAGAAGTCAGAAGCAGTATTTGATAACAAAGCATTTTAAACCAAGTAAAGCTTCCTAAAGAGAATTTTGGCTTCACCACATCTGACCTCATCTGGGAGAGCTGCCTTGCCAGGCAGATTAAGAGCAGTGGGCTGGAACTGGCACTTTCCCAACCCAGTCACTGCCAGGCCCCCTTGCCCACCCCCAGGGAGCAGCAGTTTCTTTATCTGAACATGCAGCAATACATTTGCCCAGCACTTACTGAGCAACACTTACTTTTTTCTTGAAAGAGAGCACCTGTGCTCAGGGAGGGAAGCTCTTTGCAGCCACTTGCACATCTGGTGGGTGGTGATGCAGCTCTGCTGGCAGGGGCTGGAGCAGGGAGAGGTCGTGGGTGAGCAGGGAGAGGATCTCACGCTCACGTGGAACCACTGAGATGCAGGTTTCCACCAGCCTTTGCTGACATGGAACAGGATCTGGACAGCACAGCAGGAAACAGGGAAGTTCAGCCCCTCTGGTAGCTGCTCCAAAGGAGATTTGAGGCCTGTGTACGGTGATGAGCTGGGCAGGTTTGCTGTGCCTGTGACTCAGGGCCCTCCTAGCAGGAATTCAGGGGGCTCTTCTCAAAGCACTCTGAACCTGTGGATGGCACTGGGCTGAACTGCTCACTGGGGAGGAGACTCAAACATGCCAGGGAGACCTTTGAGAAAGAGAGATGGAGAGAGAGAGATGAATGAAAAACATTTATCCTTGAAATTTAAATGTCTGTGGCTTTTCTAGAGTACGTTTGAAACATCCGAATTCAATTAGTCCATTAGACAAAATCCTATTAATTGGACAGCTTGGTCAGCTGTGGCTAACTCAGAATTTGTTCTGGTTTTAGTATTTTATCATTAAACATAGTTCTGAGTAATTCAAACCTCACAACACCAAGGAAAAACTGCCCATAATTAACATCTTCAAATGCAAGCAGCTTTCATCACACAAACACCAGCAAGAGCTCAAACCACTCTCCTCCACTCTACTTCACTTGTTTATTTAGTCTGGTTTATCACTGAATTTCTTCTCTGGGTTCCACTGATGCAAACTTGCACTGGTTTGAATGGCTCCTCTGCAAACACAATAAACCAGCTCTGCACAGGAAGGTTTAATCTGCTACCAGAGCTTTTCAGCAATCAGATCCCTAAGCATTGTTTGTTAGCTTTGTTAATTAAAGTAGCACATCTGAAAAATTAGCAGAAGGGAATACATTGGCATATTTCTGTGCAACAGGGAGAATTTATACCTTCAGCAGTCACCAGTGGACTGAAAAAAGCCAGAATAGCATGACACATGATGTAGCAGCACCCCTGGGCTACAAAAGCAAGTAATATGAGTCAATCAAAAACCAGAAGCATTCAAAAGGTCATTAAAAAGCTACTAAAGCATACAAAAATCAAATAAATACATTAATCACTTAAAGCCTCTATGAAACATCCTAATTGAATTTTGCTGTAGTAGTGTCACATGGCTGTGGAAACTGCCCTTCAGTAATCACACCAAAAATTGGCATGCTCCCATTCCCACTTAATTCTCCCTGATTATGTGAAATATCAGAAGGAAATAAAAAACGAGGTGGAGGGATTCAGGAAAAATAAATACTAGTATTTAAATTTCCTCATGTTCTTTCCATTCATGAATCTTAAACTCATTTATCCAAGGCAATGGATGGCATCCTTCTGCAAGAGTGGATTGCAGCCACGAGCCACTACCCATATCATGGAACACAGCATCACTGGCAAGTGGAGTAATCCAGCATGGGAGCAGTGTCAGGCAGGGAAAAGCCTGACACTTTGAGGAACTGAACAGCTCGTGCTCCAAAACATCTCTACTGCACAGCCCGAGAAAATAAAATGGCAAAACTCCCCAGTTACCCCTATGCACTCACACAGACCCCAGAGCAGCACCAGGGAAGCCTCCATGCAGAGGCTGTGCAGGAGTCCAAGAAAGGTCGAAATCTCTTCCCAGGAGTCTCCTGTGATACCTAGCACAGCACAGAAGTGCTAAATGAGAGGGGGAAGGAGCAGGAAAAGCAGCAGCGGCACAAGGAAGGCCATGAGCAGATGTGTGCTGGCTGCAGCACAGTGTCTGCCCCACAAAACAAGCCCCAAAGCAGGACCAGCACAGAAACGAGAGCATAGGGGAGGCACTGACATCTACAAGCATGGAAAATGGGAAAATTACTGATGTAACCGATCTCAGCTAACCCACAGACCTACTATCACATCAATATACCAAATATCAACCCATCAGTGCTCTTCAAAGGGAAGAGGAAGCCAAGCAGGAGGCACAGAAGAGTTGCACAATGTATTCTTGAATAAGGGGATCCTGTGATGGACCATCCAATGCAGGTTCTTGGCTCTGCAACAGTCTGGTTTTAAGTACCACAAAACCTCTGTCTTTAAAAAGTCGTTTTTACGAAAGAAGTGACTCTGAACTGGTAACTCTCCTTTACCAGGCCACTCAATATGGTGTAATTTATACTGCATACAGATAACAAACCCCAGTGAAGACTTTGCCATGCTACAGTCTGAGGCCCAAGGCACTCCCCTTGGTGACTCTCTCAGCTTGTGACAGCGGCTGAGATGAGCCTATGAACAGAGGATGGACTGCAGCAGCTGCTCTGAGGCTTAGACGAGTGAGAAGCCCCACCAGCACTGCACAATGCCTCCTCCTTTATCTTTTATAAAATGACCTCTCAGGAAAGCAATTTCCAAAGTGACTAGTGTTGCTGGTGACACACAGCTAGGAGAAAGAGAGAATTTACAGTGATTAGAATAGATCAGATTTATGGACTAACAGGACAGGCGATGCGTGAAGCAGGGAATGAAATGTAATGAGGGCAAGGAAAAATTAAACACATGCTCTATTCCAACCTAAACAGCAATGTACAATTAGACAGGAAACACAATCTAAAATAATTCACATAGTGTTTCATAGCATTATAAAGAAAAAAGCAGAAACGATCTTTCAGCTCTTACAGACTTCACAATACAGAGTAAAAACCAAGGGAAGACTGTAAGGATAGTTGAAACATGAAATGCACAAAGAGCCTGTCAATCTCAGGAGCACTTTTTGCCACAATGAAAAATGTGAGGCACTGCCAACAGACTTCCAGAACGTTCAAATTCAGTCCTGAAAGATTTCGTAGATATTGTGTTATTTGGGCAACATGAGCATTTTTGCAAAATTAAACCTACAAGTTACATTAAATCATCCTAAACCTTTCAGGATCTGACAGCCTTTAGGCATGTGACAGATAAATGCAGTAGAGAAACTGTTTCTCAAAATGAAAGGGTATAGCAGGGAATAAAAGTGACTTAGAGGAGAACAGGAATGAGAAGCCAAGAGTTTGAGCTGGTCCTTGAAAAAGCCTTGGTGGTGTGGTACTGTGGCTGAGCCATATTGGAGAAAATGCTGTGCCAAAGGATGTTCTGGGTTACCTAATACTCCTGTGGGGAATATTTTAATGCAAATAACTTCTTTACAGAGAGGAATGCCCTTAAAACTGTGAAAATTTTCTTTGTGTGAGGTTTATATTTCTACTCAGAAAACATCTACATACATGCTCAACTTTATATGTGTTGACCAGTTAAATCAACTGGGATCATCATGGGCTTTAATTTAACATGCTTAGCCTTGAAAAGCAAGTGGATTAGCAGGTTGGTATGTTTTTGTCTGTCTTTGGTTCATTGTATATTTTTTGCAGTTGTACTTAGGGCCATGGGAAGAACTGCAACTCCCAAATAACAGAGACAATGCAAGATTTTAAAATACTATCAGATGCAACAAAACTTTTCTTTACTGGAGAGTGCTCATTTTTAAAGGCCCTCTGTACATACTTTAATAAAGTATTGCCTCAAACACAGCAACTTCTTAGCTCTATTCCTGATAAGCTTCTTGATTGGGCTCGGAAGTAAAATTATCATTCAGATATTAGCAGTTTTGCTGTTCAAAGTCTAATCTATTTTGAAAGCTTAAACAAAGTCAACACATATTTAAATTAAATATAATCTGCACTTGCTTAGTGATTTTAATTAAGAATTAAGTTGCTGCTGCATTGATAAGTGTAAGTGTTTCAAGCCAGTGCAGTAGAAGAATAATGTTAGGGCATTTACAATTCTGTACCATTATTAATATATTTTTCAGTGTATTGCAGGCTGAGTTTAGCACTATAGTCAACGCTGCCACACAACTACTCAGAATTATCTTTCAAAAAATAAAAAAAATACCAAATTTTGAAAACTTAACTCAGTTTTGAACTGCTCTGACTAAAGCACAGAAGAGTGTTTTACTCAACTTTTTCATCTCATTTTTATTTCTGTTTGAAGGTCAGTTTCTTCAGGACTCCCTCCCTGAGGCCACCGGGTGTGACAAAGGAGCCTCATGGAGATTTATATGGCTTTAGGAAGAAAAGTCACCTGTGCTGACTTCACACTATTCTTTTCACACAAGAGAGTTACAATCCTATTTAAGACAAAGACTTATTCCTCGTATGAGGGACACAAAGCCTGAATCCCATCCACGGGTTCCCCTTGGACTAAATAAATCCAAGAACACCAAAGGGTATCCCACACATCCCAGAGCATACGGGACCTGCACAGGTTATAAACCTCACAGTCAGCTGCAAGATTTTTTCTCTCTTAGTCCACAAAAGGGTAAAAACATCTCTTCTGTTTGTTCTAATCTCTGAAATTAGGCAAGCATAGACTGTAGTTGCATTTTTATCACAACACAGAAACTGTATTGGACACATTTTTCTTTGGTTTGAGGGACAAAGTAGAGGTGGGGACATAGGCTGTGTTTGCCCCTTACCTTGGAACTGCTTAAATGGGATGGAACTGGGAACCAGCAAATAGAAACAAACAAACAAAAAAAACCAACAAAAGAAAACACCAAAAAAAATAGAAGAAAACTAATATTTAAACCCAGTTTCATTAATTCTGAATGTTACTGACTAAAGCAAAAGAAACTTGGTATTTTGCAGAGAATGGCTTACAGTTTTCCTTTGAATGGCTTCATGGCCGCTTCATGGCATGTAAGAAGATAACTGTATATCTCTGGGGGCCTGATTTAAAATCTAACTCATAACCAACAGCTACTTGCTGATGTAGAAATAAACAGCCCACCACAAAACCCCAAGTCAACACCCCACAAAAGAGCAACACGCAGAGACACAATCACAAGAGGGCAGAAGATTAATTCTCATTTTGATCTTTTGATGAGAAAGAACACAGTTTTGACATGAAACTGCATGTTCTCCAGTGGACACCAAACAACTCAGAGTAGCACAGACCAAGAGAGGATTTTCAAAACTGCCATCTATCTAACTTCAATCTGTTCTACCATTCAGCAGGTGACACCCAAAGCCCCAAGGCATGAGCACGTTGCTCTTTCCCCGCTAAAGAGTCAGCATAGACAATATTGGATATTTAGGTGTTCTAGAACACTCTTAGGAAAGAAAAAGAAATAGAGCAAAGCAAAGAGTGCACGATTTTTACAGCCAGAAAAAGCCAGCAATGATATTCTCCACCACACTAGAATTTTCATTTCATGGAAGTTTGGCACTGGCTTTGTAGGAGCAGGGTCTTTGCCAACAAGGTAGGGTGCAGCAAACACATTAAACACACAGCAATTCTTCATGGCTTCAGCTTTGCCCTCTGTCATTCTCCTTTTTCCTGCAGTCCTTTGCACAGAGAATGAAACATATGCCAGCATCACCTTTTGCTCTGTCCCTCAGACACCTCTCTTCTGACTCAATTTCCAATTAGCATTCCTGTTCTACATCCAGTATATCACTCATAATAATTTTAGTGCAGTCAAGCAGTTCCTCCCCAAATGAGAGGAAGGTTAATGATGCTTCCTGTTACTGTTCCTATATGCTTTGCATAAGAAAGGGAGTGGATTTCTTAAATAACAGGAGACAAACTTCCTCTCCTGTGATGCCTCAGTGCAGAGGACGCCGTCCCTTCCTCGTCACTGACGTTCGGCTGGACTGCCCGCGTTTTACAAAGCCAGGAGCTGCTTTCTGACCTGACACTTTTGTACCCTGAGGCCAACAGAGAAGTGGCCTAAGTGCCCTTAGCCTTGATCCTTGTCTGTAACAGAGAAAAAATTGTCCCTTGAAAATAGAGCCGAATGCAAAGGTGTTTGCATTGGTGCAGTGCAGGGGATGTCTTCTCCCTTCTCCCAGAGCAGATACTCAGCTCATGAACCACACAGCAGCCCAGCCCTGGGACTGGGGTGGGCAGAGGGAAGGGATCCTGCTGCTCTGGAGCCAGGAAGAGCGACAGCAATGTCATGTCCCTGCTTCATCTCCAAAACAATGCATGTGAAACCCAACTTAGGTATTCAAAGAGCAGAAAATATTAGAGGAAACACAATGCAAACAAGAAGGATGATCTAAATAGGAGTTTGACCTAGGAGCCACTGACTGCAACCAAAATATTTCCATTTAAGTAACTTTTTTTCACCCTATTGTCTAATCCTAGTTACCTGTTAATCTTTCCCCCCCCCAAAAAAAATAATTCTGATTGCCTGGTAACAGTTACCACAGCTTGTGGCACTACAGAAACTTCAAATATTTTTATGCTAATAGCACACCATGTTAGCAACTACATTTTCCCATATTTCTTACATTTCTTACTGTTTAGATAATTAATTTTACCTCCAACTTATGTTAAACTGCTTTTGAATCAAAGCTGGAATTCAATTTACAATGCAGAAAAAGAGTATTTTAATAGGTGCACTGGCTACAAAAGCAACCATTGAGCTTGCATTTAAAAAAGTCATCACATGAAGAAAATTATCTACATAATTAGTGACTTGAGCCAATTGTGGCTAATCATAATATGAACCAAAGATTAGGAAAGACCTCACCTCACCTTTACCTAAGAAGGTATTGATGATAGCTGCTGCTTTTATGAACTAAAGTGGTTCGCAAGTAAGGATAATTCATGTGTTTGGCCAGAGAATTCCCTGGGTTGTAGCTTTCTTTACATGTTAATAGGAAATGTGAACTTGAGATATTATGAAGGGTTTAAATCTTAATATAGGAACTATGCAATGTCATTTTAATTCTGAAGGGGTGTATTTCAAACATTTTTATTTCAGATAGACATACAAGGTTTAAGTTAAAAAGACAAAACCAACGCAAACACAACCACCAACAAGCCTCGCCCCCTCCCCCAAAACTTCACATTCCCTGGAGATGGAACAGATTTGAAGGATGCCATCAACAAGAAAGAGCACAGAGCAGCTTCAAAACTTAATGCTCATCAGAACCAAAGCAGATGGGACAGGAAACGTAGTCCAGCACCCCCACATAACCAGTTCACAGGAGCAAAGGGGTCTTATCCAAAATAGGAGAAGCGCCTGGGCTGAGCAGGATGTCAGGTACATCATCTCAGCTCATCACAAGGCTCAAACACCCACTCCTTCAGTCTCTGTTTTTCACTGGATCCCACTGACCCCCTTGCCAAAGTGGGAAGACTCTCTGTGTGCTGTTTGTGAGGTAGAATTTGTCACGTCAGTTTTACTCAGCATCACAAACATAAGCCATGCTGGTCCCAAGAGGGTCCAGATGCTCAGCAAGATTCAACTCCACACCAGGTTGTCTTTCCACCTAGGAAAGCACTGCCCCTGCTCAGGGCTGAGCTGGCCAAACACCCCACACACCCTCTGGCAGCGTCCTCATGTGCCCAGCTCAGCCCAGAGCCTGTGACAAAGCTGGTCTGAGACCACAGTTCCCCAGTGCCATGGCCATGGGGCAAGAAGCTGCAGTTCTGCAAAGTCTGGCTTAAGCTCTGGCTTTAGTTCAAACAGGAATCAGTCCAGGGAAGCCCTTAAAGATCCCTCTTGCCTTTAGGAACACTTACAGCACAAATCACTAACGTTTTGTCTTGGCGCCAGGCTTTGTACTCACTCTGTGTTACCATGAACGACTGCCAAAAGGGAAGGGAGAGGAACTGGGGTCCATTAGCCAGACTTTAGTTTTTCATGATCTTCCCAGAAGTCACTGCCCATGCTGTTCTGATGCATCTGTGCAGTTCTCATCCAAGCCACTGAAAGCCCACGCTGCAGCCCTGGGGTACCTACAGCTTTTAATCCTGGGTGACAGCAGTACAGGCAGCAAAAAGAGAGCTGATCCTGCAGAAAGTATCACTGTGAAGAATGAGTTCCATGTCAGCTCACTGTCTTCACAGAATGACAAGCACTGGCCAAGCTGCAGACATCATATGAGGTGCTGATTCTGAATATATGCAAAATGAAGGAAGTGGGATTGCTATCAGCATGAAACATTTGGGTTGAAGTTAAGACAACAGTTTAGGAATGATGTCACAAGTGAATTTTTTTCTGAGCCAGAGGGGTGTGCTTTTTTCTGTCCCTTCACAGGGGACTCACCAAAATAATCTGCCAAGTGCTCATAAGGAGGGGAAGATACACACACCAGGGCCTCTGTTACAGCCACTGCCTTCACAAAATGCCCATTTAATGTTTAATGCCTGGGAGGTTACACTTTGCACTGTCAGCTTTAATACCTAGCCTACCTAGGATGGGAAAAGTGCAGCTTATTGAAATTAGTTATTAGTCTTTGAAAAAAGACTCAGGGAGGGTTCTTTAAGAACACCAAGCAATAACAATCAATAATATCTGAGTCACTGGGCTGGCTTGGTTTTAGATGTTAAGAGGTTCTCTGTGGATTTCCCATTTATTAGTATTTTAAATTTTTTTAGATTAGGACATTATTTTTATAACTACAGTTGGTAAATAAATATCTTAAGAGGGTGTTTCCCTTTTAATGCAAGGTTCCAAAGTGATTTACAGTGAAAATTACGAAGACTTAATATTTGAGTTTCCTCTAGAAAATACCGTTCCTGCAAGGTCAGTACTATTGAATAGTATTTAAAACTGATGGAAATACATGTCCTGTGGGGCAGCCAAAACGCTGCAGTCCCTCATTACCTGTGCCACAGGACTAAGAACCAAGCAACCACAACTGCCAGCAAAGTTTTGATCACCAATTTGGGAACTAAAAACCCTCCTAAACTGGTTATAGCCAAGACTTGCAGGGACAGCACAAA
>NW_008238644.1:3012278-3035751 GCF_000691975.1 Corvus brachyrhynchos
CTTCTACCTGATTTGCTTTCTACGTTTTAAGATTCCCCAAACACTTCTACATTAATTGCATTAATGCAAGTAAGTGATAAATGTAATAAAAAACCATCACAGGACTCATTTACTTTTCCCAATCATTTTCTGGTGAATAATTTTACATGCAGACAGTGTCCACTCTGTAGAACGAGCCCCTCAAAGGCAGGGTTTGAACAGCCAAAACCCAGCACATTAGAAAGCCACCACACCAGTCTCCATGTCTGCATTCAGCCAAAAATACCACATTTATTTAAAGGTTTGCACCATTTCAGAAGGCCACACAGTGTCTCACAGATAAGCAGTACTGCAGAGGAAACAAAGGCAGCAAAAGGGCAGGCACTGGGGACAAGGACTGACTCCACAAGACATCCATCATGGCATAACAAGCACTGCATTCTTGGCAGGTTTATCGCTGCAAAAAAGGAATTAAGAGCAGCCTTAAGAGCCACAGTACATGGGAGCTGCCTAATGCTTGAATTTCACATCTGGATTTACTGACGTTGTAAATGTCCACATCATGAGCCTCACAAAACTCATACCCTGTAATCAAACAACCAAGTAAAAATTCAAATTTTTGTAATACTGGGGGCAGGAGGAGGGGATTATTCCCCATGGCTGAGAACCAACAACTGAAAATAGTATGATGCTAAATGAATAAAACTTACAGAAGTAGTTAAAAGAACCATGAAATCCCTCAATGTAAAGGTGCTGAGTCAAGTTTTTTTGAGTGTGTGCCAGGACTGCACTTCTCAGAAAACAGATGAACTCTTTAGAAAAGATCTATCATAACTCTTCTGAAAATAATTTTTATTTCAATTCACTTGACAAACTTCCCAGTAGGGACAGTTGGGAATCACACATCCAATGCCACACTTTGTAGCTGTATACCTAATGCCTGATCCAAATCCCTAATGGGCATCAATTATTATATAAGATGAATTAAACATGAAGCTTATTTATTTCCATAGCACATTTTAAGTATGTACTTGTATGCGATGAAAATTTTATTGTTTGTGCTTGGGAAATAAAAGGGGCAGGATGCCTGATGTTAAAACGAATTTTCTAATTGAACTTTAATGAGCCTTGTCAAACCTCTTGATGCAGCTTTCTCACTTCTAAGGATCTCTTGGTCCTTACCTAAAGAATGAGCCTGCATTAGCATTTAAAGGCAGCAAGGCTGTGCATGTTGAGCCTTAGCTTTAACCAGAGGCAAAATATTTTTCTTTTAAAAATTAGCCAAATGAAATTAGCTAATGGAATTATTTTACATTATTTTAGATAATGCATGTAATTTATTTACATTTTTTTGTTTATGAGGGAAAACACTAAGGAAAAAGAAGAAAAAAACAAACCCAACCAGCCAAAACTACGCTAGTTGTTGGCAGATTAAAAGCAACAGCAAATTCCACATTTCAGTAGTAAGTTTTCCCTAAAGTTTTGCCTTGAAAACAAGAAGACTGTTTTGTCTTTTCAAAAAGAGATCACATTTGGACCAGTCTACTGTGACCATGTTCATGGCAAATGCCTTAGAACCAACAGCACATTTATGCTGCTCACACTGCCAGGAAACTGTTAACCAATTTTGTAAATTTTTTTTAATGCAAACATTACTATAGCAAAGAAACATTTTGTGTGATTCAAGTAGAAAACAGTTCCACAGAAAGTGAAGCCTCAGAGGACAGTGGGGATGTGCTCCCCTTGATCCAGTCTCTCTGGGCTGCAGCAGGTCCCTAAGCACCACAGAGGGGCTCCCAAAATTCACCCAAATATTTTTTAACAATAAAACACACGTGACCTCCTAGTTTCACAGGCTTCTTGGAAACATTTTCTTCCTCTTCATGTCAACCTTTTCCTTTAATACACAGCTTTTCCTTGTGCTTCAAGGAGGCTTTTATAGCCACTGCATCTGGTATTGGAGATCTGAAATGCCAGATCTGGCTACAACAGGACAATGAATTATTCCCGTCAGTCCATATTGCAGACTTAGGAACTCAGACTGCTGTCACTGTCAGTAGTGCTAAAATTAATGAATATAGTTTATGAGTAAACCTTAGCTCAATTTAATTACCTTACACCAAACGAACTAGCAAAAACCATGGCTTCACTCCAGAAAACAGAGTATTATCCATCAATGTATGGGAGCACTCCTAATCTGAGGTTGGGCAACCACTTACTCTCATGCTTCTGTGGTATCAAAGGCTTCTATCATTGAAAAGACATTTTCAATTATGATGTATTCCTATCTTTTAACAAAAGGCATCCCAAAGAAATATAAAATCCTCATTTAATTACATCCCCAGCCTTACAAGCCCATTGCTGCTTTGTAAGACTAAAAATTTCCTAGATGTTAAATAGGAATATCATTCCAAAGGAAAAATAATGTCAAGGATAAAACTTTGTTCCTGAAAAAAACTAGAACTTCACTTAGTATTTTAAAGACTTCATTAACAAAACCCTCTGTGGGTATCTACAAATGTTAAATTAAGATCAAGACCTTAAACAGTTTGTCAAACAGATGAGCACATCAAAGCATTTCAAAAAGGAAGAACCTGAGACTAGAAAAGCTGTCAAGAGAGCAGAAGTGAGAAGAAATAAAGGCTAATGAAGTAACTGCAATGCCTGAAGAAATGTCTGGAATAGGTTTTCCTCTACATTATCATTTTAGAACACTAAAAATGAGGCTGAATTCACTTCATCACATACAATATTTTATTACACAGAGATGCATATTCCTATAAACCCATTCCCCCCTTTCTTAATCACTTTATAACTGGAAGATCTCTTTGCTGTTATTTCCAAGTTATTTGTCACATTGGGAAATAGAGGAGAAAAATCCTGCATCCTTTCCCGTGCACCTACTGGACGGTGCCACAGTCCTGACTCAATCCAGCTGCTCCCTGCAGCTCCACATTTCAGAAACACCCACACAGGGAGGGGAACCCAGCCCTCAGTGCTGAACTCTCCAAAGCAAACAGCAGCTGGAAGCTGTAATGTCCTACCTAGAGCTGTGCATGAACACCCCAATGGCCACAGCCAGGCTTGGAGAGCATTCAGACAGAGCTTCAGAGATGCTGCTGGTGCTGGAGCACACTGAGGCCATCAGGCACCAGAGGCACCCAGCTGCATCCCAGGAGATCCTGCTCCTCTGCTGACTGCAGCACAGCATGAGCTCTCCTGTCCTCACCACCAAAATCAGAACCCCCAAATGCTGAGATGGGGAAAAAATAGTCCACTTACTGTGGGTAATTAAATGTAATTTATGTTAAAAAAAAAATCTCTGCAAAGATCCAGAATAAATAAATCAAACTTTTCTTCATCTGTAACCTAAGGCTCAAGGAAACCCACAACACCCTCATGGTGCAACATCTTCAGGCTGGAGGCTTTAATTTTGGGAAAAAAGCACCTGCTCTGGCTTTCAGCATGATACAACTCTGTATGTGCACCTCTCATCCCCAGCAAAGACAGGCATATGAAAAAGTCCATTTATTGGCTATCTGCTGTTGATAGTAAAGAATTTTTTGTTAGAAGGAAGCCAAGTTAACAACTGACCCCAACTCTAAAACTTCAGAGCTGTGTAGTCATCTTTATACCTCCTCTATTAGCTCATAAACAAACGGGTATAAGCTGTTATACTACTTCTCTTAAGTTCTCAAAATAATATTTTTTGTATTCATTATGATTTTTAAAGAAAGTCCATTTTTATCTTGTATAACACACACTAACTCTGCATGCTAATTATTTCAGAGCCACAAGGCTTGCATCCCACATGGAAAGAGCTAAATCTTCTGTGGGAGCCGGGATTAAACCTTCTGACTTGGAAAAATCTATTCTCAATCCTGTCTCCCCTGTATTCATTGCTGTGTTGTCCCCCAACACAATCTGAATTTTAAGCGTACTTGCTGTGAGAATACTGGAAGATGATGTTTCATTTGCCTATTCTATTGAGTGTAAAGCTCCCCAAAATATGACAGGTTTTGATAGATGATTATTTGGAAACCCTACTTGTAAGACAAAAGCTAACAATGCCTTTCATTTGGTGCATACCATTTGGGAACATGGCTGGAGATGCATCTGAAAGTGCTCATTTGTGAGACACACGTTGTCTGACTGCAGTAGGGGAATGACCATGGTCAGACCACAGGCTCCTTTCAGGAAAGGGGGCCCTAAATCCCAGAGCCAGACTAGGAAACCTCCTGGAGCTGAGGGAGCCTTGGCCACTTTTCCTGCTGTGCAGGCTCAGGGTCACCACTACAATTTCCTTGCTGGTTTGGGGTTATCAGCCTGTGCCCCAGGAAGGAAAGTCCTTGCACCCCAGAAGACAAACTTTCATGGCCCAAATCCAGTTCTTCAGGTTCTGGAGTCTCAGCCTCTGGAGGATCAGGGAATGTGGTGTGTGCTTTCTAAGCTCATTTGATATGAGAAAATATATATTGTGCAGGATGAAGACAATTCCTTTGCCACCAATGGGAATTCATCATCACAGAGTCACGCACAGCAGCTGCACAGTCACTTCCCCACTGCCATCTCCCACTAAAAGGTTTTCACAAAGACACCCACACCTGTTTTCAGGGGAATATTGATAGATAAGATACCCCTGACATCATCTTCCCTCCAGAGGAGCATAGGCAGGGCTCCCAACTACCACAAAGTGTATTTTTTATCTTAATGTTTAGCAAAGCATAAAGCAAACACATACTATCAGAAGCAAAAATACAACCACAGACCAGTGTTGGTGTCTCTTGGAAATGATGTGATAAGCTGCCTGCAAGTTCATTATGACCCAGCTTCCAAAATAAATTAGAAATTTTCAAAGCCAGAAAGATGAGTAATCAAGCAAATTTTAAAATGTCATTTACAAGGAAATAGCTTTATAAAACAATCTTTGTTGCTGCTACAAACTGACCATAGCCACAGAAATTATTAACCACTGATAAATGTCAATCAAGATTTTTCCTCCCCAAACAAAGAAAATACCTCTGTGTTCACCCTATGCTCCTTAGCTCACTCACTAATGTTCTGCTTAATGCTGGGGATGGAAAGAATAATGGGATTCAAAATACAGTATTGTTTCTAAGCCTTAATAAAAGCAAAGTCACTGAGTGCAAACCTGAGTAATTACTTGTACTCAGAAGAAAATTACTCAGGCAGTTTCCCAGTTTAAAGCACTCGGAGAAAAAAAAGTTCGCTAGGGCTTGTTTTTATAATTGAGGTGTTTTTGACTGCATGACTAAATAAATAACTTCTTCAAACAAGAAAACAGGATCCATACTGCATGCATGCAGCTACCACTCATTGCTTTCAACTGTATTTTACTGTATTTTTGTCAATATTTCAATTTTTTAAATATTTCACTAGATATCCCAGAAAGCTTTTAAGTTACTAGTTTGCTCAGCTTCATTGAGGTTAACAATATCAAAGAAATATCTCTCACTGTACCCTGAGGAAAAAAACTTCTTAGTTAGAAACACCAGATAGCAGTAAGTAAATTACTTGTTTAAAATTACACAATATTGCCATTGGCGAGAAGCAGGAGCTGAGTAAAACTTCTTGAAAAAGACACAGGAATGTCACCTTATCTTTTTAAAGTTGGAATTCTATCAATACACATATTGAATATTGCCTTTGGGAACAAGTCTCCATGACTGGGTGATAGCTGTGATCACTTCCCACAGGAGTAAAGTGTGTTCTTGGTCTGATTATCTCAACCTCAGGAAAAGACAACCCCAACACAGCACAGATTTGAGAGCCATCAAGGTATCCTGGCTGTGGGTCACAGTGTCCATGACATTGAACCAGTTTCCAGGTATTGCTCCATGACTGACTGTTGCCCAGAGGATCCATGGGTTTATTTGCAAAAATCCAGCTGCACATGGGGGCATTCTGGAGCCAGCATCATCTGCAGGGGCTCAGCATTTCTTTACACACACAGCTTCTAATAATGACATGTCTCCCTGTTTCCAGGCACTGCCAGAGCCACAGATGGGAGGTATTTGGTGTTACTTCACAAGCAAGGGCCATCTCCAGCTGCATAGTGCTGGTACCTGGTCTCAGGTATCCAACACAATGAAAATTCTCCCATTTTTCCCTTTCAGCCTTTCTGCTTTACTCCTTTGGTCATTTTTCTCTTTTCCCAGCCTCCCCCAGCAAGATGAATCAGACACCCTACTAGATGCATCTTACAATGCCACAAAGGCACCCCAAAATGGTTGAGTTCACTGTTTGCCTGTGTGAAGAAACCTTCAGCTATCCCAGAGCCACAAAACAGTTCTGACCCTGAAAACCTCTTGGATGCTACTACAGGGCTTATGCTTAATGCTCTCTGACCTCTGAGGGAATCCCATCTGGCCTCTTTGGTTTGAGGATTGGTTCAAACTGCAGCCACAATCAGACATGCAAGAATCACCAAGTGGTTTGGGATCAAAGAGCCCCAAAGACTGTTTCTAGCATAAACAGCCACTGCAGAGAAGATGAGTGATAGCACCCACATATTTATAGTTTAAGGAAGAAATAGATCTTTCTCTGATGGAGATGGGTCAGGCACAGATGAAGTAAGTGATAAAGCAAATAGCTGCAAAATGGATGTGAGGGTCCCAAACACCCACATATGAAATATCGCCCTGCAAATGAAGTAGTTTATTATCTCCCAGAATGCTCAAGGAAGCCAAAATGCATGGAAACGTGATTTATTTTAAAGCACAACAACCAAAGGGGCTCTCACAGAAGGGAAGATATTCATGGTTTTAAGCAAATCTACTCCAGTATTTGTGCTATTTTCAGGACCAAATGTGTGCACAGTGAAAAATTAAATAACTTCCAAAGTCACTTTGCATGGCACTGTATGTAAACCAAGGCAGTTCAGATGCCTTAACAAAATCTGCTCTTTAGTGCTCTGCATTACCTTTTGTCTCTGCTATGAATTTGACAGGCTGGCACAAGAATGTCCCCCTTGATCTCAGATTTTGTTGTATTCCTACCTCCTTACTGCTATGTGTCCTACTACTACAGCTTCTTTCACCAGCACGCTGCCAGCTACACGCCTACACTCAACAACTCCCAAAACAAAGGACTTTTGAGTTACAGGTGAAGAGGGAAAATGTCCTTTTGCAATCAGAGTCTCTCACTCTGAAGTCTCTGCAAGTTATTCTGTTGATTTCTATGGCACCAAAGCAAACAGCCACATCAGATCCGGAGATCTTCTTCCTGTTCTTGGAGAGGTGACACCAGTCTATTTCTGTTATCTATTTACTCATGCCCTTCAAAAGTAAAGGCTGTGTTTTAATATGGGTACATTGCCACTAAGAAGAAGTCTGTGTTATGAATGAGTTAATATTTACATTCCCTCGGGCCTGGCATGTAGAAATCAGTCATCAGATATCCCTCCTCAGTGCATTTATTATTCCCTGAATTCACACCGCTTGAGAGTACCTTAACTTCTACACAAACAGGCAGTTTTTAAATTTCTACTGGTGAAACATAAGCCATGCCAAAATTTTTTGCTACACCTACTTCAGGGCTGGCTTCTGTTGTACCAGTGTGGTGAGACCAAGAGCATTTGCATGTGAATAGTGAGTGCTCCCAGAGCATCCTGCTGGCACTTCTGCACTGCCCTGGAGAGCACAGGCCTTCTGCAGCTGCAGAATAATAATAACAATTATTATTAACTATTTTATTTAAACAATAAAATAGTTAATAGTCAATACTGCTGCATTATATAGCATCAAAAAACCACATAATAGCAAATCCTAGACCCAAACCCAATGATTTTTCATCTGACCACCCATATTATCAAATCAGTTTTCAACACATCTAAGGCTGAGGAAGGATGGCATCAGCTGTGGATTTGTATGATGAAAGGGCAAGAGTGTTTCATCCACCCATCAGCACTGCCCAGGGAGATCAGCTTCCATGGCTTGTAACCCATTTCCTGCTGTACAGGCCCTTCCTCCTCATTCAGACCACGGCCTGTGCCAAAAGACCTTTTGGATCCAATGCAGAGTCCTACCAGGTTCCATCTTCTAAAACCTCTGTATAATCCTTCCATGGGTTCTCCTGCAAAGGGATCTGAACCAGCCAACATTAACACATCTGCACTCTCAAAATCCTCTGCAAACGATAGAAATTTACTTCAGAGTCACAGAGAAGGTAACAACAGCACAGAAAAAAATTAAACATCCAGCTCAGCATTGCACTGTGCCAGCCCCAGAGACAGGCAGACAAACCAGCCCACAGGGACAAACTGCAAAGCAGATGCAGCTTCAGCTAAACTAAGATGCCATACAACATAACAAAGGGTCTGTAGATAATGAAATTACCACAGTGATCCACCTGATTAAAAAGTCTTCCATGAGTCCAGCTGTTAGAGGCTCACCAACCCCCCTCAAGTCAGGTGCCACATTACCAGGTAACTTTTGATTATCGGGTCTACAAGAATTTATGTCATAGGGTATTACAAGAAAGATTATAAGGTCAGATCTGCAATGCTTCCATAAAGCAAAAAGCTCCCAGAAATGTTCTATAATAATACTTGCTAGGATGCACAGATCCAGAAAGCTATAACTCTTTGGACAAAATGCAATGCAGGCTACAAAGGGAAAATTCTCCAAGCCCCTCAAAACCTTTACAAACTACGCAATGACGCATCTTTATAAGGGTAATAGTTGAGATGCTTTTCTGTTGGGAAAAAGCCCCAAATTCTTGTTTAAAAATGTATGTTTGTAAAAACACATGGCTACTCTACTGAAAATATTAAAAATAATTTCTGTTTTGATGATTAGAAAAAGAGAGAAAAAGAAGCCCCAAGTTGTCCTCTTACTTGAGCTTGTGAATGGCCTTTTTGGTGTCCAAGTGTGTTATCTAATACCTATTGTTCTCTTGCACATCTACCCAGTCCTTGGGTGCCAATTTCACTCTTCAGGTGAAAAATTTTGATTAAAGAATTATCTTCTACCCAGAAGGGAAAAGAGGGAAAAAAAAAAAAGGCTGATGCTAGGACTAGAAAGGGGCAAATACAAGTCTTCCTCTCTGGGCTATAACCTTACTACTCTCAGTTTTGCCTCCACAGCAGTGGGAGCCCTCAGTATATGCTCTTGCAGTCATGCAATTCAATGAACACTTTGTGCCCTACACAGGCCTTGATCAGGTCAGCAGCTCAGTTCACCAGGCAGTAAAATGACACTTACCTGGGCAGCTTCCCCACATTAATATGCTACTTAATAAACAAATCCTGCCCACGTTATTTTGATGCTTGTGTAAAATCACATTCTGTGACTTCGACAATTGGGGAAGGGAAGATCCTTTAATTAGACAATATAAAAATGAAAACATGAAGGATGGAATCCTCTAACCTTGGCCATAATCCAAAATTCAACTGATTAGGCCTTGAGAGAGCTCAGCTAGTCATGCCCTGCTTGCAGCAGGGGGCTGTACCAGAGATCTCCAGAGGTCCTGTCTGGTGTAAGCTACTTCACGAGTGTTTATGGCTCCAAGAGCTTGGACTTTATTGATTCTGGGTTTAAATCCAAGTATGCAATAAATTTGCTTGGGATAGAGTTTCCCACTCCAGGTAGCAAAGCAGAGTTTTCCTACCTGTAATCCATCACCAGCGTTCACTGCCTTCCTCTCCTCACTGCAAAGCCAGCTCCTGTACCAGCCCATCTAGTCGGACTGCACCACCTGCTTCCTACCCTAGAGCTCAGAAGCTGGAGAGTTAAGATGACCCATAGATAGGACAAACCTATCCCAAGTTCATGAATCATCAGAGCTTTGAGTGAGAAGTGCCTGGCAGCTGCAATTTCCCACCAACCCCATCACCAGACCAAAAAAAAAAATTAAAAAAATATTACATCACTTCAAACTTTTTTTTTCCGAAGTTGTAAAGAGAGGAAATGACAAAACATTATTGACACAGAATAACAACAAAATATTCCTCCTCCAGTGGTAGCAACTAGCTCATAGCCCTCTTTCTCTGTGGGTAAGTGAAAGCTGCTATTGAGGTGAAACAGGATTTCTTTGTGAAGGTGCCAATGCTCTCAGCTCAAGCGTGGAACAGGCTGGCTTAGCAGGGCTTCCTCCTCCCCCGTGGCTGGCACTGCAGTACCTGTCCTGGTCCAGCACACAACAAGCCTGCTTGCCCTCCTGCACGTATAATTTACATATTGCTGGCTGATTATCACAGTCTCTCCTTCAAATCACCTGCCTCTGCTGCAGCCTCCCAAAGGCAACGGGTAAAATTTACGTATCACGTACAACAAATTAAATGTATGATCATTAGGTTCTTCATTAATATTCTTCCAGAAGTGTGACACACAACTAGATGATGATGTGGCAAAGCTGACAAGTGAAGACTCTGTGTGGCAGCAGCTCCCCTTCCAAGCCTTGGCTCTGCGGACTCCTCCTGGGAACCCTTCCCATCTGCACTGAAGCCACAGCAGCCCAGCATCCTGCAGCCCACCAGGGCTGAGCATTGGCAGCTGTGTGAATGCCTGAGTTTGGCCTGCAGCGAAGTGAAAAGATAGTTAAAGTTACATTTGAAAAACAGCAACATCACCAGAGGCTTAGGACTCAACATACCATTACCACAGCTCAGGTGATCTGTAAAACTAATCATGAACCTGAAACCTTATCTATTTACATTGGAGTGATGATACCCATCTGTCCAAAATCCCCTGGAATCAATGCAAACTCTCTCTGCATTCAGTGCCTTATGTTTCCTGCTACAGCCACATTATTTACTTTGATTAATGATCACTTTGTGTACTATTAGCTGAGCAAGCAAAGAGAGATGCTGAGCATCTGAAATAAGACCAGGGAGATATTAAAGTCTATCACAAAATCAAACGGCCTTGCAGCTCCCTGCCCTCTCCTTTCCAGATCCTTTTTAACCAGCTATCAACTACAGGATTTATTTCCTAAGAACTGTCCAAAAGATCCCATCTTACTGTTGAAATAAAAATATTTAGAGCTCTATTGGGTTGTTATGAATAGCCTTCTATAGCTTTTCAATTTCTCTCAGGCTACAAAGCTAGCAGCACTGGAGCAGTTAGCCAAAATGAACATTTAGTTTGCTAAACAGAGTACTGTGGATAAATTGTAATCTATTGCTTGGAGAGTCCCAAAAGAAAATGGGAGACTAAATATTCCCATAGTACCAAGAAGAAATAGCCTTAAAAAAAAAAAAAAAGGTAGGAAATTCTAGCACTACCTACATATATTTAGTTTAATTCACAGATATAAGGGTTTGGTTGGATGATTCATGAAACCTTCATGGTCAGTGCCCCGTGGTCCTCGCAATAACATGGTGAGAGTCAAACTCTCAGTGAAGACTCAGTTCTTGTCTTCCCTCTCAGTTTATTTAAATACCATATACAATGGTTATTCCCTGCTTCTTCCCCAATACAAAAATTACCAGGAAGCATCTCTTCTGTAGAAGAGTTTTCATCAGCAAGTTTGTTAGCAAAAAAAAAGTTTTTAAGAATATATCTCCCCAAAACCAGAAGATCAGATAAATGCAATGGTTATTTATGAAACGTGCCACAGAGATCAGCAACCAGGCTTTTGTCTCTGGAGAAAAAAAACAATCATGCAATGAAAACTCTGTCTTCAGTCAGAAGCAGGACTGGACTTGCAGCTGTCCTTGGTCACAGTCTGAGCTTTTTCCATCCCCACACACACTGGATGACTTGGACCAACAAAGCTTTCTCATGGCTTGGAGCTTTAGGTAAATCCCCCAACTATTTCTTTCTAAAGCATTTACAGATAAAAGAGGTTAACTCCCCTTTTGCTACTGAGGGAAGGAGAGTTCTAGTAGGGTTCAAGCTTTTTCAACCTCTCTCAAGAAAAACTACCAAAATCATGCTGCAGATCACAGCAGCTTCCTGGCTCCTGCTATTGGCAGCATATGAAACGCTGAGAAAAAGCAAAACAAACAAAACAAAATAAAATTAAACAAACAACCCAAACATGCAAACCAAACTATTTGCAGAGGTTTTAGCAGTTCTCTGAAACACAGGAACTTGGCTGTGTGTGCTTCAAGATCTGATCTGACCTCTATTGCTCGCCACAGGGGTGTGTTTTATAGAGCAGATCTGCCCTGCAGACACAGTCACAGAACAGAGAGAGCCAAGAACTGCCCAGGGACTGATGTAGAACCCACCTGCATTGCATGCATCACTGGCTTGCTACTACAACGCAGAGACAAGGTGTTCATGACCATTTTCCACTCTCCATAGTTTGCTGCAGTTTCAGGAGCCTGAAAGGTCAGGGTCACAGGCAGGTGCTTTGCAAAGCCACCTTTGAGAGGGAAACACAGAGGCTGCAGCTTTGATTTATAGCTACTTTGAATCAGTTCCAAAAGTCTCTCTATAATAAAACCCCAACAATTGCGTATTTCAGAGATGGATCTCAGCTTTTAAGATATCAGGATGATTTGAAGGACTACCACAATGCCGAGCCTACAGACACATACTTGGTTCAGAACTGCTAAACCTGGCTCACAGTTTGGACAAAAATAACCCTATTTTAAAGACTGCAAGAACATATGGATCAGAAATCCTTCAGTTTTTAGAAACCTAGCATTTTGTTAAGGTGAAGAACTCTCAACGTTCTATTTTAAGTTTTAAGAAAAACAAGCTCTGGAATTCTTAATAAATATCATCCTTTGATTCACAAGAGAAGTATTCTCCTTTTATTCCCTTGTAATTCACAAAGAGGAAGGCATTCAGAATATTTTCTTCCAAAATAGCATTCCCCTGGTTATCTAGATCAGAGGTCTGCCTACAAAAGTGATAATGAAACTGCAGAATTATTTCAGTACAAGCTCAGCTCCAATAAATTACGTGACTACTTTAAATAGATGTTATGCATCAAACTAAAGTTCTCAATCTTATTTTAGCATAACTCCATATTCCTAGAATATTTCATCTCCTAGTTATATATTAAACTTACAGTTTAAATCAATACATGAAGGAAAACTATTGCAGGACTTTGTTATTCTTGTACAAAGCAAAGTACAGAAGATGAAGTTCCTAGAAAGAAAAATGTTGATAAGAAAGCTAAGAACAGGGGACATTTTGCTAATTTATTTTGAATTTGGGTTTGATCTCTTGAGCTTTTACATCCCTCGAGTGCCCTCATATGTAGACTGTTGTAGATTGTTTTTCCCATCCTGAGGCAGAACTCTGGCCCTTGGGAAGGGGATGGGTGCTGGTGCCCCCAGTTCTTCACCTCACAAACATGAGCAGATTTCAAGGGGAGTTATTGCTGGTTCTCCTTTTCCAAGAACATACAACATGGAACTCTACAGACAAAGAGCAAATCCTCATGCACAAGATCAAATCTGAACCACAGCCTTTAAACCACACTCTGAAAACTGGGATGTTAGAGTGGCAGGGCAGTTCAGAGCAAACCACAAGTCAGGTGTGGACAGGGCAGAGCTGAACACTAACGATTTCCAAATGCAAAAACAGAAAATACAAAGCCAAAAAACATTCAATGAAATGAAAGAGAGAGTGTTTCTCAGCGAGCTTCACAAATCAGCCTGCACCAGGGAGGTGATATTTGCATCCAGAGCATATGGGGGTGGCGGGGGCTTTGCTTTGTTTTGAGAATTGTCATATTTCTTCTGGCAGTGGTCACAGCACACAGGGCTCGAAGCTTTGATGCTTGTGTTTGACATGAAGGCTTCAGTGCTGCCTACTACCTGCCTTCCTCACAGAACAGCCCTGTGAAATGTGCTATCACCTTTCCTCCACCTCTTTTACACCACATACATTCATGGTCTGTACACGGCTCTCAAAACTTCATGGAACCATGCTAAAAACAGTAACTTAAGGCATACACCAAGGGCTTTTAAAAATAATTTATCAAAGCTAAACACCAGAGAAAATTTGAGGTCACAGAGGTTTAAGCAGCAATTAGCAATGAATATTTTGTTACTGAATTTAGCTTTTTTTTTCCCTGCTTGCAAAATATGTAGGAGTGGAGTAAAAAGGTCCCATATTCAGCATTACTTACTAATTTCTATGCAAAATATTTGATAGGATGGTATTTTCAAACCTCAGGTGAAAATATGCAGCATACAAACTTTTAGGCATGCATTCATGTTGTGATTTTGCTACCAATGAAATGCAATACCAACCAGCACAATACAGGACTCCTTCCCAACTATAATTAAATATATATGTTGAATTCACATTCACAAAATATGAATATTGGAAATTAAGTTGGTTTTACATAAATGTGTCTGCTACAAAAGATACATATCCCTAGGCAGCGAATTTTAAAATAGTTTTTCCTTTAATATTCCAAATGAAATGGCAGTACTTTAGAAATGTATTGTCAATATACATATCAAAAGCCTGTGCTTGCTGAGTGCTTGAGAGTAATAGTTTTCAAAACAGACAGATTATAATTACCAGACTGCTGATTTGCTTCATCTAGCAAAAGTCAGTGGGAAAAGACACTGCTCTTCTTCCAGGGTTTCCCCTTGGAGAACATGGACAGTTCAGTTTTGCTCAGCTTCTGGAGGCTCTGGCAGGGCTCCCCCACTGCCTTCAGATGGGGAAACACTGGCACCCCTTTCCCATGGCTCCTGGACAGCCAGCAGCCAAGGAAACCCTGCTGTGTGTGAACTGGCAAGCCCAGACCTTACCTAGGTCATGGCATCTGTGGGTGGGATTCACACAATCACTGCCTTCAAAATTGACCAGCAAAGAGAGGCAGACAAGAGCTCCCCATGGCATCATGAGCACCTTGTCCTCAGCATATCCCATCTTCCCTCTGCTGACATCCTCTAAACTGTCAGTGACAAAGTCACAGGATACAACTTATTTAAGAAGGTCCGTGGTCAGGAGTTCCTTAAACAAGCTTTTCTAAGCAATTCCAAATCGTGGAAGTTTTTAAAAATCCAAGTTAGACCAAAACCCAAGAGAAAGAAAGAAAGAAAGAAATCAGAGAGGGGAACAAGTAAAACCCCCCAAAATCAAAACCCAAACCAAAAAAATACAACCCACAATCCTGCTATTTGGCCTACTTCATGCTTATGCTTAAATTTAGTATCTAAGAAATTCATACTCGACCCACATTTAAACGATGCCAGTATTTTGAAGAGATCTTTTTTGCACGAGCGGTAATGTTCAGTTGTTTGAGACGCACTCAGAGCCCAAAATGCATTTACTGGGCTCTGTTCATACTAAGTTTATTTAGCTTTGTCCACAGCACCACTCCTCTCCCCAGGTGTAGGAGCATGTGAACAGCCAGGAGCTCTATTCCTGTTCTCTGTCACCCCTCTGTGAGCTCCCACAGCAGGAGCACACATCCCCTCAGCATGAGTTGTCATTCTGAGCTGACCTGGAAATGACCCTCGTGCTGCTTTATGGCTACATGAAAACAAACATTCTGAGCACATAAACCCACATTTGTCTTTCTCTCCAAGTGAGCACTCAAAGCACAAGAATTGCACAGATTCTGGCTCAGAGCTCTGCTCCAGGATGTTGACCTTCACTTCCACTGGCAAAACTAAAACCATGACATCATTATGTATGTTATGTACATGCGTAAATGTTCTCTCTGAAAACTCATTTTCAACCTTCTAAATAGCCCTATAACTATCATACTTCTGATAAGGTTTCAGAAAAAGTCATGAGAGCCTTTTTGTCTTCTGACGCAACAGAATGCAATTTCTCCTCCCAAAATATCAGTTTGCTTTGTCCCTTGTCATGATGCTGGTCACTAATGAAACCCCTGAGCATCAGCTCAGAGAAACTCTCTAAAATGCATTTACTTTGTCACCAAAGGAAGTAAAAAAAAAAAAAAAAAAAAAAAAAAATTTAAAAAAAAATGCAAAAAAAAATCGAAAAAATCCCCGAAAAATTCCCAAAAAATTCCCAAAAAATTAAAAAAAAAAAAAAAAAAAAAAAAAAAAAAAAAAAAAAAAAAAAAAAAAAAAAATAAATAAATAAATAAAAAAAATAGAAAATAAGCCTCTCACTTTCCCCAAGCAGTAACTGAATCAGAACTTCAGATCTTCAAAGTATTCTAATTTGCCCAGGGGATTTGTGACTCCCCCTGTCCCAGTGCTGTGACATGGATGGCACCTGTGGACCTGATCAGGGAAGGCATCCTGCTGCAGACTGCCCATCCTAAAGAATAAAACACTTCAACTTTCTCCATCCAGACCTCTAGAAACTTCTTCACTAGTCCTAGCTAGCTTCACCATCGCACCTGGGCTGTTATAAACATTTTAATATGATGTGATCTGACATAACTTGGTGCTTTGTTCTGCTCTAACTTGCCACAAAGGACTTAGAAGGGTGTCTGATAAAGCATTAATACATTTATCTGTTTTTATGCAAAGAGAAACAGCAAACTTGCTTTTTCATGCACTGGAATTAAAGTCAACGTGATCGTAAGAATATGTTAACATAGTAAAATCTCTTGATGAATAATTCAGGCTCTTAGGAGTGAAACACTGAAGGAGACAGTTTCAGATGACTGTGTTGACAGGCTCTGATGTCCAATATGTTCAGTGCAATAGAGAATGAGTTAGAAAGCCCATGAATGTAATTTTTCTAGTTCATTTACTTCTCAGTAATAATAAAGGGCATCATGTATTCATTTAAATTCCATACTGGAGAGACTGGAACACTCATGCTAGAAATGAAAAGTGCATCACAATGACGTCAATACCCAGATGCAGGAATGAGTCATTCATGTGCTTCTAACCGAGACAGCACTGAGAGGAGTCAAGAAAAAATATCCCAGTATGACCACAATATTTACAATAAGAAGTCACATGTGAGTTAATACCACAGGTGATTTTTCCCTGCTGGTAAGTTCAGGTGGGTAAGATGTTTTCTCCAATGCCTTTAAGGTACATGCTGGGCTCTAGCCAAGCTGCCCATCCATCTGTAAACTCCAGTAAATAACTCCTGAATTTGTTTACATGCAGCCTTTTATCCCTCCCAGGCTAAGACTTCATAAAGTCAAGAACAGCTTGCCTGGATCTCAAAGATTTGAAGTGTTGGCCCACTGACTGATTTTGCAAACAGAGACCAAGGTGAATGCATTACAAACATGAACAGCAAAGCATTCAAGTTAAGCTTTTTTGTGCCAAACAAACCATTAAAAGTTTTCCTCCCTCCCACAAGATGCTCAGTAGTCAAGCTCATGGAATCACAAGCATCATTTTAAATAATTTATAATTTATATAATCATGCACAGGTCTATTGAGCACAATTAACCTCCACTGCTAAATCTCTCAGAAAAAAAAAAAAACCAACAAACCTTTCACCATCGCACTTCTAATTAGTAAATAGCAGATTTCTCTAATTGCTAGAGAAACAAAGCTCACCCGTCACAGCAACAGCCCTGCAGGTCGGCAGCACAAGGGAAAACAGGCAGCACAACAGCACTGCACAGACCTGAAAGAGCTGTTTTCACAAAGTGGACACATCACACATCCCTTTATCACCTGCCTCAAAGTTGTTTCTTAGCTGGGGACATCTCACAAGCTGCTGAAAGCTCAGACCTGTCAGCTCCCCCATTTTCTCCAAGCTTCCTGGCCTTTCCCTGCAATGCACAAGCAAAGCAAAGCAGAGCTATACAACTGCCCAGAGCCCAACTGCTTCCAGAGCCCATCAGTGGCTGCTCAGACAGAATAAACCTGTTCCCTCTGCAGATCCAGTGCGAGGTTTCCTCTGGGCTGCCCAGGACTCAAGGACCATCAGGCACCTTAATGGGATGGTGTTACCCATCATAGCAAATAACCTTTTTAAAGGGGAAAACCAAGTTCCTTGCCCCCTTCTTAACACTGTGAACTTCTTCCAGTCAACCCACACTCATTCTGGTAACTTCTGACACATGGCAACCTCCTTCTGTGTACAAACTCCAAGGCTGAGCCAAAGCCGACTGGTAACATGAGAGTTGGTTTGCAAAACTCCAGCTCTCCTTTGGCTCCAAGTCAAATGCACACAGAACATGTGTCACAAATCCCAAAGCTGAAGCACAGACCAGTGGTTTATAGATTGGTGCAAGATGGAAGTCCCTACAGGGGACTTCAAAGGCATTTTACCAGTCAATGCAATATTAAGAGGTACATATTTGCACCACACCTGAAAGCCCTGGAAGGATCTGAAGGCCCGGCTTGGAAAGTGTCCACATCAGTGCCCCACGAGAAATATTTTCAACTTAGCCTCTCATACACAGAGCTGTCTTTCCAACACTGCAAAATTAAACTGCATCACGGCTGTAGGATAAAACTAATTAATGTTTTGACCATAAAGCCATAACTCTGACATAGATATAAGATTTAAAATTACCTTTTGTATGATTTCAACAGGAGCTTATTATTAAAATGTCAGGTGCAATCAATAACATTACCTGTTGGTATATCCCAGTGTACATGATTTATTTGCACTAATGTTCCATAATTACAACTAATACGAAATGACTCATCAAATTCACATCCTGACACCAGTTCATCACAGATAACCAATCTATACACAACTTCCCCCCTGCTGGCTATTTAATATACTTTTTAAAGCAGTTCCATGAGCCTTAAATAAGCCAGTGAATCATGGTACTTCATGCAGGTTTTTGTTTGTGTGTATATATGTGTGTATATATATATATACACACACAGAGAACTGACCATTCTCTCTGCCCATTAAAATGTTTTACAAACTTGAAAACTTCACATCAGGCAAAGTGATTGACTATATGACAAGTGAAAGAAAATAAGCCAGCTTCTACTTCCTTTCAGCTTGTGTCATGTATTTTATTGGATTACAGTTATTAGGAGCTGGAGGAGGAAAGTGGGCAGGAGAAGGGGGATTAGGTTTCGTTGTTCAGTCGACAATGTAACTTACTCATTTTGGCACGTACTGCAGTGCCTATTTTTACTCAGCCCATCGCTCCACTCTCCCCAAGATGTGCCTTCACCCACACACCACTTGTGCACTGTACCAGTCACACTCCTTATGTAATGGGTTTGGTTTGGGCGCACAGGCTGGTGCCAGAGCATGTGAAAAGGGGAGCAGGCTTGCAGAAAGGGACCAGCTGGAGGCTGGGACACAGGGCAGGAGGAGTGGGTTGGGTGGCTCCCAGCTGGAGGGCTGCCCATGGCTTTGAAGGTCCTCAATAAAAGCAAAGATGAACAAAATAAGCATGGCCAACACAACCTTGAGAGCACAGATGAAAACCAGTCAGTATGGCAGGCAAGGATTTACAGCATGAAAATCTCTTTCACATCATTCAAAATGGCCAGTGGAGGTTTTCAATCTTTTTGGCTTTTTTCTCCTTTTTTTAAATCCCTCTCTGACAACACCATATCATGGTATTGGCAATACATTCCTATAATTTTGTGCTTTGGAACCGCTGACTTTTGCTCCCTACACATAAAAATAAAGTTTAAAATTAAAGGGAATCTCTCCTTTTTCCTATCATTTACAAGCTATAATTATAAAGGCGATATTTCAAACTTCAGTCACATGTCTTGCTCCCTCACATTATCTAAAAAAGGATCAGTTTAAAAGAGAAATGAAAACTGAAGTCAAGCCAGTCAGATGAGGGGGTTTTGGCAAAACTATATGCTGCTATTGCTCATGGGAAAATCCTAATAGGAAGTTAAAACTAGCTTAAAAAACCATTTTACATGATGAAACTACGTTTTTGACTATATGTATATATTTGATATAACCACTTAAAATTAATTTTTTCTTTCTTGGACATTGGTTAACAAACACAATTACATGTCTTTTTAAAATTTTTCATCAATTGCATTCTAGAGATCTTAAACACTTCATACTCAAACTACAAAATGTTAAAATTACCTGTATTTGCCCTCATGCATTACTGATATAAGAAACAGAGGGGGTAAAAAACTGTATACCAGTACCGAAAAACACAGAAATATGTTAACCACCAAACTTAGATATCTTATAAAAGAACAGAGACCAGTGGAACTGAAAAAACTCAGGACCTCAGTGGCTGTAGGATGACTGTTTTCCCTGTTCCCTTGCCCTGCTGGCTGCTCAGTAGCTCAACACCAACTTCTCCCTACAAGTCCATGACTTGACTTCTAAAAGATTTATATGGAGCAGATGAGATGCATGATCATGTTGTCCACAATTACTTTGCAAATTACTGCCAACCAGATTCAGCACTGAATATATTTCAGAGAAAGGTCAGTTAAACATGCTAAAATATTACTATTAAATGATATAATAATTGAGATGACAAGCACAACAGACAGCTTTCAAGATTCCCCACAAGGAAACCAGCAGGCTTTGCTGTGCTATCTAGGGAGACCAATACATACAAATAGCTAATAATAGTAAAGCAGAGTCATTGACTAATTCAAAAGATATAGTGGTTTTCCTTCCTACAGAGATTAAAATTATACAACAAAAATAAGATAGTAACAGGCTAATTCCATCATCATCATTATTATTAGCCTGTACAGTTTATGCAAATGTTAACAAGGGTTGTCAAGACAGTTCGAAGATAAAGCATATGCAGCAGACAGATTGGTTCAGTTCAGCATCTGAATTTACATTTTAGCTAAACAGAGCAGTTTAAATATGAATTTAATTTGAATTAAAATATACAAAAGGATTTTCATAAAATGACCTTTTTCCCTATAGATCCACACAGTCATTTTAGCAGATTTCTTTCTAAAAAGACATGAGATGGGCGATAGGAAAGTGAAGGGGCCTGGCAAAGTGAATGTTTCACTTCATGCTCCACTTTTTCCCAGGACCATGGACAGACTCTGCTGGGTATTGCTGTGGTGAGGCCCCACGTGTGAAGATGAGCACAGCATTCCCATCCTCATCCCTCCACGGAGGCCTCATGCAGCAGAGCACAGCTCTGACTGAAAACCACTCTGGGTGTGCCCTGGCACGAGCAGAGTGGGCTTGCAGTGCTCTGGATGGTGCCAGCATTGGCAGAGAGCATCTGGGAGGGCACATCCATGGTCAAACATGCTGGAAGTGGGCTCTGCTCTTTCTTTGCCTCGTGGAGAGCAAAGTCTGAAGGAGCACAAAGACAGGGAAGAGATGACCAGCAGAACAGGGCCCTGGCCACTGGTGAGAGCGTCATCAAAGGACCCCCAGGAGAGCTGGCATGGCATGGCAGGGCTCTAGAAACAACCCTCAGCCCAGTGGGGGCCTGTAGGCTACCAAATATATTATTTTTGTAGTTTTGTACTTAATCACAATAACTATAAATTGAAACAACATCTGGTTTTCTCAGCCCTGTGGAGCGGTGCCAATATCCTCTAGGTCTTTCTTCTATTTCTGCAGAAATCCCAATATCTTCTATAAAGTCTAGACACAATTTTCACAGTGTAAGCTCTAATTAGACACCAATATTGTTGTTTCCAGAACAGACATCTGTTGTCAACAAAGCAACACTCTGCATCTGGAACAGTTTAATATATTATTTGAATAGGATTTTAGTTTTAAATACAAACTTAAGTTCAATTCTACAGATACAAACTTAAGTGCAGTGCCATGGATATCTAAAATCTGTCTACCTCAGGCAAACAGAAATGCTGAAATGTTTTGTCATTTCATTAGAACTCCCTTGCAATAATATTGGTTTTCCCTCCATACACAAAGTACACTGAAGAATAAGATTGGAAGGCAAGCTGTGAAAATGACAAAATATTACCTCAAAATGAAATCAATGACTTCAGCACCAATGATTATGATGACATGGAATGACATCATTCAGTCAGCCACAAGGAAAGACTGATTGGAAGGGAAATAACCAACTCACTGTGGCAATGCTCAAAATGGAAACACACCAAAAAATGCAACGTATTTTCATGGCGCCTTAGGAAATCAACAGATACCAGCTCAAGTTGTGCTTCAGGACCTGTGATATCCATTGGCACATTCCCAAACAGCTCCTCTGCAGCAGCACAAAGCTACAGTCATGTGCAATTGCTGTTGCATTTAAGTTTTTTGTTTCCATAAGGTGACTACAGCTGTTTTCCTACCATTCTTTGCAAGGCTCCATAGTGTGAATGACATCACAGTATTAAATCTTTTTTCTTACTCTAACTGCATAAAGGAATAAAATTGGGGTTATGCATGCTGGCACACACACACTCTGCATCTACAGGTCATAAAAGCAACAAATCTAGTAAATTGCTGTCACCATTTTGCCAAGCAAAAATGAAACACATCATCACTTCCACTAAAAAACAAATCTACTAAGTCTTGAAAGTCAGTGCTGTATTTATATAAAAAGTGATCTAAGTATTAATCCTCACAGACGGCATGAACTTGAGAAAAAGGATTATGAATTTCAATTCTTATGCTACTGATACTTAGCAGTAGTTTAAAAGTATTCTGTATGTTTGCTGAATGTTTTTACACCATTGCAAAAGAAGTGTTGTATTACAGTTCATTACTGTATCCTGAGCTCAAACTGCACCTTTCACACAGTCTCCCCACTACAAATATTTATTTCTTTGGCTGACTTTTTAGCAACAGGAGCAAGGAAAAAAGTGCAAATAAACAAGAAATGTCCTACTGTGCATTTCAGAGGGAAGAAGGGAAAAGTGATCTTAAACAAGAATTGTGACCTATTGGAAAGCAAAGATTACTCACACATGGATGTCCAGCAGGGCGCTGGGACCATACTGTGGGCATGGAGACCCAGGAAAGCAGTGAGAACTAAATTGAACTGAAAATAGCAGCAGAGAAATCAAAATCAATGGGTAGATGGGGGAAAAAATACCAAACAAGAAAACAATCCACAGAGAGCACACAGGATAAGAGGAAGGACTGGGAGAACACAACTTAGGAGGACACCAGAAGCACAGAGAAACCCTTCTTAGGGTAAGGAAGGCCATGCATAAGACTCCCCTGTCACTGATATTTAGTTATGGTTTCATGGAGACACCTTCAGCGATTTTATAATGTATAATTCAGATGGGAAAGAAGAACACAGTTGAAAAAAATACCCAAATTACCAAACTCAAGGTGTTGATCTGGAAAAAGCATATCCTAAATGCTCTGCTCTCATCACTCAGCCACCAAATTCATCAGTTTGGTGGCTACAAATGCACAGAAATTGCAAAACAAGAAGAAAGACTCTGAGTTTGAGCTTTGCTTTCCTCCAGAATGCAAAGTTTTCCTACGACAACAGATGCTTGCTAAGATTATTGTTTTTGTAGTTGCGCTAATCTTCTCTGAGATTTGCATTCACATTATTATTTGTGGAAGAAAGAAGAATGGCATCTTTAAGAACAGAAAAACAAAACAAATTCAGGGAATTTATTATCATGGTCTATTAACATAGACAGATATCTCAAGAGCAAAGCAAGAAGAAGGCCTAAGGGAGGCACTTCACCACTTGAATTTGCAGGAGTTTGCTTTGGAAAAGCTTTCTGGAAAAAAGAATTAGAAAGAAACAGGAAGATTTGCTCATTAGCAGTTCC
>NW_008238644.1:3035880-3070385 GCF_000691975.1 Corvus brachyrhynchos
TGCTGAAGCTGCATAAACCATAGATTTATAATGGCAATGTTTTCTGCTTCCACAGATATGACAAATATATAGCTTGTAATTACTAAAATGAGATATAACTAATGACACAGTTGAGTTTTAGATAATGAGATGGTATCTTGGAAAGCATAATTACAGGATCAAGGGTGAATTTGAGGCCATTTCAGTGCCACTGCTTTTCTAATGGCTCCCAGATTTCCATTCACTGATATAATAAAAACATTTGAGTTAAGACCCACTAAAAACTCAAGTTAAGCTTTCTTCACATTTCTGAAAATCCCCCTCCATATGACCAACTAAAGAACAAGGCTGCAGTGCCAGTAAAAGAAGGGGGGTGTAGCAGAAAGTGCAGTGCCTGCCAAGGTGGAGAAATGACAGAGCAAAAGCAAGGAAAACAAGGAGGTGAGACCTGCAACAGTACTACCAAAATCTACCTCATTTTCCAGCCCCACTGAGGTTCACTGGCACAGGAGCCCAAAGATATTCAGCTGAGAGCAGGGCTGAAATCATGCCATATTCAACAGTTAAAGTAACTTTAGTGGTGCAAGTCCAAAATGCCCATTAATTAGTTGTTGAAAAACAAGGGCAGTGAAGACTACATCGTACAGTACAGAGAAACAACTGCAAAACAGAAACTGGGATTACAAACCATCTTCCTGGCTGCCTTTATAAACTCAAAATGGTGACATTCTGGTTTGGGGGAAGTCCATCAGAACCACTTTGCACTCTGCATTGCACCATTCCTACAAAGGCAGGTCTATTATTTTTCTTCATAAGTAAAATTTATTTTCCTTTTGGCTGATGGGATGACTGCATATGGTGATTTATCTTCATCTGTAGAAACACCTCCTGACACTGCTCCATGACGTGTCCTCTAAATGATGCTACTTTCCACTCTTCCATGATCTCTTTCAGTGCACATCAGTGCTGCTCCATGGGGCTCTCATCCTGCTGTTCTTACTCAGGCAAGACTCCAGCAATGCCTCTAGGAGTCCCATATGAGCACACTCACTGCACACAGGAGACATTTTATTCCTTTATTATTGAAAAACTAAGAGGGAAACAGTTTTCTCTTTCCCACTTTACAACATTGCATTCAAAAGCCACGATTATAATTAAGTGTTGGCTTCAAAGGCCTTCCTCTTAGTTCCAGCCTCTCCCCCACAGCTCCTCTGGTATGGTGGAAGATTATTTTATTAATTTTCTATATTAGAGAGGTTTTTTTACCACAAGAAACTGGACTAAATCATCACCCAAGTGAACCAGAGAGCCTGCTTACAAACCTAAACCATCCAGGGCAAGAGCTCTCTCTGTGCCTGATGGCAAAGTACTGAGCAAGAGCACCCTGTTGGGTGGGAAACAGGTCTGAAAGCAAACCTGGGCTTCAGACAGAAGGAACCGCTTCCCCAGGACATGAGGCAGAACCAGCCAGGACTGCTGTAAAGGGCAGCCAATGTTTTTCAGGTGTGTGAATACCAGTATATGAACAGTACTAATGACACCAAATTAGCTATTCCCTCTTGGAGCATCCAGCCTGTTCACTGCCAGTTTATTCCTTTCTGTCATTTTGCATTCTGCTTTCTCTCTCTCCATCTTACACAATCCCACTTTAACACATAAGCTGGCTAAAGACAAGTGGGACAAGTTTCAGGAACTACAGCTTTAATGCTTGTGCCAAGCTCTCCTCCCCAAGTTCCTCTTTATAGTTTGAACAAATAGTTTCCAAATAGTCAAATGGTTTTGGCTTTACAAACATTTAATAAAAGTTTAATTAACTGAGGAAGAGGGACAGGAGTGGGAGAATTATGAAAATGGAAATATTTTCTGTGAGGCACAACTTCTTTTTGAAGAGCCTTATAAAAACAGTCACTCCTTAGGATCAAGATTTCTGCAGAACAGCTCCTTCGTGACCCATTGAGAAAGCACAAATCTAGAAAATACATGATAGTCATCATGCATGTGGTTCATTTCCCTGAATTTTCAAGCATAAATGAATCCATAAGGGGCAAAAAGTAACCGACCTCACTAAAAAAAAATCTAAGACTACTTTGGACAGATTATTTTCTATATTACTGACATTTGCATAATTTTTTGGAACAGCACAGAATGTATGCTGGAGGGAAACAAGGGAATAAGCTGTCTGCATTTCCCCTGCAGTTTGTCAATTTTATCACTTTGACCACATCATATCCTAAACAGCATCAGCATCATCAGCAACTTTGCAGTACCTCTGATTTTCTGCAGGATGTCTTTTGAGCTCACAGAAAAGTATCCACTGGTAACTGTATAGTCCCAACTGTGACTCATTACCACTTCTGGAGACGCATTTTTTGACATCAACAACGGTGATGTTGTACCTATAAAACAGATTAATGGCTGGATATGCTGATTAACATCCCAGTGTGAGTCTTTACGCAAAAATAAGCAGTCAGAGGAGCTGGTACATTTATAACAGAGCCAACACTGTGTTGCTTATTCATATTTAACACATTCAACCCATTCTAGGTGGCCCCTTACACCACATATTCATTTATTAATCTAAAAATCCATCTTTTACTGCTGCACAATATTTTTTACCCATATTCAGCCAATATAGCTGTTACTATCACTTTGCATTCTTGTCATCCCTGATGCTAAACATGTCCTTTAACTCATTTTCCAATGTGCCTGTTGAGAGAACCATCTCAAAGACCAGAGTAACTTAATTCCAGTCTTCAAGCTTTCCTCTGGCATCACCATCCACTCAGTTGCTGTGTGACTTAATTTCCTGTCCCACCCAATCCATCCTACTGTGTTTATTTCCTAACAATCTCAAGCACCTTCCAACAAGTTCCCTATTCTCTAAAGATTATTCTTTTGACTATTCTAGGAGCACATCCCACCACAAACTCCATATGCTAACCTTGAGTATTCATGACATACATATGTATATAATACACATATTTATATATAAAAATATATGTGCATATATATTAATATAGACTTATAACACATACATGTATATATTAACCTGCCTATTTCCACAAATGTGCATACAGTTCTCCAACAATTACCCCCAGAAATTCCGAGGCACCAACCTTGGAACAGGTTGAGACTGAGGCACCAGTCTCAGAAACATGTGACAGCACACTGCTTGATGGATCACTTAGGAAGCAAATGATTCATTTTGTCTGAAATTATGGACTTTGCCTCTTCATCAAGATAAAAAGGCACTGTTTGAGCAGAACAATGAGTAGTCACATCAATCTGGAACACCAGTTTCCCCACATGTTTAAATAACACAAACTTTTCAATATCAGACATGTGCAAACAGGAACTTAAAGAACACTGAAAGCTATAGAAGAATTCTCAACAGTCGAATGACACCAGCCACAAGTGCTACAGGAGAGAAAGATGAATAAGAAAGGGCACTTCTGTATTTTAAAGTGAAGTCAGATGGCACACAGCACACCACGAGATCAGTGGGTTTGGAAATCTGAAAGTCCACCCCTGGAAATCACAAAGAGCACTGCAGAGCAGACACGCCTGTGAGTCAGGGAAAAGGTAAACAGCTGCCTGTGTGCATTTGGGTATCTCCATAGTGAGGGATACCTGTTCTAGGGAGCCAGGAAAATACACATCTCCCTGAGACAAGATGTCACAGCACAGTCAGAGCCCAAGGGAAATGCAGATACCATAGAACAAGGAGTCCTCTGAGCCTTGCAACCTCCAGCAGCTGAGCTCCCAAAGTGCCTTTCTGAAGGGCTTACAAAAGCTCTGCATCAAGTCTCACCTTTGTTTGGATTTGAGGAAAAAGAGTTCCCATGTTCAGGATGGGAGCACAGATCCAGACATAGCTTCTTGCTGTGTCCACACAGGGAAGGGGCCCAACTGGGCTACACCTTCTGTCATGAGTAATCCCCTGATCCACCCAGAAAGGAAAAGGAAGATAGAGATTCTTAAGATATTTTTCCAGTTAGAGATGGGGAGCACATCACACACAGCCTGGTGGTAGCTGTGTTCCATACTCTGATAACCAGCTCTTGCTCTGACTTGCAAGGATGAAGCCCACAGCAACAAGGAAGAACATCACTAAAAATAGGAGTGGAAGCCTCCAGCACAGCAAACAGGGAATCATTTCTTTAAATGCATTGAATTTGTTACAGCCTAAACGTGCCAGAGGCACAACAAGGTTCTCCCCAGCTGGAGTCAGATGAGCCCCAGGGATGTCTCTGCCAGGAGCAGAAATCCAGCAGAGCAGAGGTGCTGGGCAAATACCAACAGCACACAGGTACCAGAGTGGCAGAGGACAGAGAAAAGGCAAGAGTAGATAAATAAGGTAGATAAATTAATCAAGCACTTAGATCCAAGAATCAAGCCCAAATTTCATCCAGTTTGGTGAAAGATTATTTAAAAAGGACTTCAGAATTTCCCCTCCAGCCAACAGATTTTATTAATAACAGTATTCTGAGAGCCACCCTTAACACAGAGAACTGAGCTGTGGGGACGGAGACCTGGAGGAGGTTTCATCACTTGTTCCCTGCTCCCAGGGCTTGGTTTTCTCCTCATTAAACATAACTGGGGCAAAACTCAGTTCTGTTACTGTCAATAGGTATTAAGGGCAGATGAAAAACATAAAGGACAAGGATAGAAAAAAAAGGTACATTTGCAAGAAAAATACAATTCTGATATCTACTACAATAAACTGAGCAAAAATACACATCAGCAAACATGCTGCTCCTTATCTCTGTATCTTTCTCCGTGCACTCACAGTGGAAATTCTTTTTCCCCAGGTAGGTATGTGATAATTTGTAAGACAACTTAGCCCAAAAGGGGACCTAGCCCATTCATAGACACTCAGAACACCAGCTGGGGCACCAGTGCATGGCTTATGTGGAAGGGTGAGAACCATTAAGGGGAGTGAAAACACAGGCAAAACCAACATTTCCAGTCATATTATCAGCCACCAAACTGCTGCCCCAGCACAGTCACCAGCTACAGCAGGTGGTTGCCATCACTTCAGTTTGATTTGCAAACTAACACCCTGCCAGAAATTCTCCAGAGAGCTGATTTCAATGGCTTGAATTAAAACAACAAAATAGCCCAACCACCTGCAAAAACAACCACCCAAACAACTGTCACCAATCCTACTGGCCCCAGAGGACTCCTCACCCATTTCTCTAGTCTCAGCACAGATTATCCCTGACCAGAAAACTGGGAATAAGCATATCTGCACACCACCATGCAGGAGAGAGAGGAGCTGAGGAAAAATCTGTATGCTCCAATGCACCCCAAACTGCAGGCACTGCAGATGGCTGTCATGGAAAACAGAGGTTAAATACTCTCCCGTTTCTCCCATGCACTGGCCTCCTGCTCCAGCCCTCAGCTCAACCCAGCTCTCACGAGAGCCACACTGCAAATCAGGTATGATCCACCCTGCAAATAACCTCTGATTTCCTAACCCCAGCAAAATTTGACCTTTAACCCCTCAGCAGCACCAACAGGACAGATGCATCCCTCACCTGAGAAATCAACACACCATGGCTCCTGGAGGGGAGCTTATCCAAGGATTTATGTCAGGTCTGAGCTGGCTGGAAGATCACTGGTTATTTTTAATTCAAGTACTTTTAATTTTTTTTTCCATTTTAATACAGGTATTATTTTATTTGGTTTTTTAATGTTGGACTTAAAATATAGGTTTGGAAACCCAATGAGCCCATGCTACAAAATCCATTTTCAGCTGTGCTGCACTGCTAGAATTTCCAAGGTCCCTTCTTCTGTTGCATACCGAGACTATTCATTCCCCACACAATCATTCAATTTCCACTTTGATTTTATTATACTCAGATATGATGCAACTGGTATTTAACAATGCATTACCATTTTCAAGGGCAAACATTTTTCTGTAATCCCAGCTATGTCATTATTCTCTTTCTATTACACATACTTTAAATGTCAAAATCCATCTCCTAGAACTAATCAAATATAAAACAAATCTAGCAGGAGAAAGTGAGATTGAAAGGGGTTATTCCAGATGAAATAAAACCTTACATGTCCTTTTTTAAAAGGAGACCTTGCTTATTAATTAATTCATTTTTTTTAGGTTTTGAAAAGGTATCCCAGGAACAACATTTGGAAGACGAGGTTTATGCCTGTCACAGCTCTGTTGAAATTACCCCCAATTTGGGACAGTATAGGCATTATGACTGAACATTGAAGAAGAGTTAACCTGTGTTATAAAAAAGATGGTGAAGAAACACATTGCCACCATCTCTGATACTAGCTTTTCACTCCAAACAGGCCATTAAGAAAAGTAAAAGTACAAAGGAAATGTTAAGGCAATGAATAACTATTTTATGAAAATGGAAGTGTCAACATCAGATGTTTAAGTGATCAAGATTAAGCTGTAGAGTCATATTTCCATAAATTCCTTTCCCTATGCAGTTTGCCAGAATTACTTTACTCTTCCAGTAGTGTTTTACTGGTGGTAGAGTTGGAGGCCTGTGTTGTATTTATCTTACATAATGCACAAATAATTGGTTATCTTAAAATGCAGCTGTTAAATTTTATCTAGTGCTGCAGTACAAAACTAATTTTGCATTTGCAGAACAAAAACCTTTTTGGGAGTTGGTTTTGGTTTGTTTTTCTAACAGGAATTCCTAAAGTAAAGCCTCTCTTCATGTTGATATAATTATCTTTAAAGTACTCAGTGATTTAAATTGTTTTTTCTATTTGAAAGTTTTAAAACGGTAAACAAGTTCAATACATAATTTTTTTTTTTTTTTGGACTTTTAATCAGTTCAGAAAGCATTTCCCCATTGGGGCACAGCTCAGTTTCTGACAGAGGTGGACCAACACCACAATTCCTTTCTTTAGCACAGACAGTGTCTGGACTGGTTAAGATGAGCAATCTCTTCCAGAATTCCAAAATTTCCATGCAATTCAACACAGTGAAATGTTTGTCTGTTTTTAGGATCTAGCTCCTTCAGGAAGTATGGAAACGCATCAAGTCTTAAGATATCTGGGGTCTACTTCTAGGCTACAACTGGAATCTTTCTTCTACTCCCAACTTGATCAGCCCATTTAAATCACCAATGAGACCCTGTGCATTGGTCTCCAAACATGGGATAACACCAGCCAGCATGTTTCTGCCCAATTTACCTCTTTATAGGTTCAGATAAGAGGCTTGATACACACTTGTCAGGGTCTTCATACTTGAAACCCCCGATTTTGTCCTATTTTGAACATTCATTGATGAAAAGTAGATTTATTTTTGTAAGACATCACTGCTAAGACTACAGCTGTCCTGTTTGCAGAATGGTATTTTGTCCTGCATTCACTACCAAGTTTAACACTGACTTGCTTTTCTGAAGTAGCAGTGGTGTCATCTTTGGGTGCTCTCACACAGATGGGCAAGAAAATGATACCCTCTGTAGTGTTAATTAAACCTACAGCAGCTCTGTAAATATCTATTCCTCATCTTAACATGCAGATGGAGACGAGTTGAAAGAGCTGACAGTGACTTCAAGTGGCTGTTTCCCCTGTTCTGAGGCAGCATACAAAGCATATATTATCTGCCTTTACTATAAATCATCCAACTGGGCTTTAACCCACAGTGAATTAATTAGTGAAGCACATTTCATGACTTCCACAGCTCTAATGCTTAACAGTCTCTGTAGTTTGAGAGTATTTCCTAAGTCAAAATTCATTATTCACTTCCTTTATTTTCTGCAACAGCCAGATAATAATTCACAAATATTTTCTTCACAACTAACTTTAATATATTGCGGTCACAGGAGCCCTTTATAGTCTAAAAATCCCACAGTTTGCTCAGCCTTTCCTCACCAGTCACACATTCTGTCTCTCTCATTCTTTCCACCCTTTGAACACTTCCACTTGTCTGCAGATTCCCAAAAGATGAAGCATGCAATGTACCCCTTTAGGATAATAACCAGACCTCTGCCATCACCCCTCTAAGCTTTTTAGTGGCAACACGAGGCAGTTTATTTATATCTGGATACCATTTACAATGTCAACGGACCTAAAAATGAAGGGTTTTTCACTGTAATCAGTAAAGTCTCTGCTTAGGGGAGCCCCATGCTGGGCAGTCGATGTGGTTGCCATTGGCAGATTCCCCACTGTGAGTTCCTGCTGCGTTACAGCTCCTTTTAATGCACGCAAAATTTTCATGACAATCCAAGACTTGCGTGCTACAATAGAGATCTTTATAGATGTTCCCCTAAGGTGCAGTGAATCCAATTACATCACTGCACCTTCTTCCTCAATAAATTTTAAGATACAGATTTGTAAGACCATCTACAGTACCACAAAAGAAATATATAAATATATATATTCCCAAGCTCTGTTAAAAGTTCTCTTCCTCTTCAACCTGCACACGCTAGTCCCCAGTGCCTATTTGCCATAGCTGCTCCCAAAGACAGACATTCATTCCTCAACTGAATGAAGTCAAGGAATTTTAGGCAAAAATAAAAAGGTGTTGCAAATTGTACATTTCTTAAACACAGCTTCAGTAGATGAACAAGACAAACAGCTTTATATATTCCCAGGAAAAGGTGTTTTCATGGTATAAAATCCTAGCACCAAATACACAAAGATCAAGGTCAAACAACTGTTCCCTTGTCATGTGATAACATAAAGCTTCATTTGCTGGTTTACACACAAAATTTACACACACAGTTGCCATAGTATCCAAAGGAATGGGAAGCAGTAGTAAAAAGCAGACATTCCTAGGATGGAGAAAGATGATCATGCATCACTTTAAAACCAGTTGAAGCTATTATTCTGCTACAAAACCAGGCAACTTCAGGGGGGAAAAAAATTAAAACTGACATGCTAAAATTTAATGGTAGCAGTTTGCACACTTGGGAAGACCTCTTTCTGAGGTTTCAACAAGTGAGTTTTGTGAAGCTCTTATTTGTGGAAAAATAATATTTTTTAAACAAGAAAATTAGGCAAGGTGACCTGGCTTTCACACCAGGAATTCCACAATCTGGAATTGAACAACACACTTGAGCATTTCGAAGATTATATTTGGCAGTTAAAAAATATACACAGATCACACCACCCATACATGTACAGCAAAATCACACCTGAAAACATGCCAGGGGCAAAGAAGCAGCAGAGGGCAAGGCAGAGGAAGAAGGCAGCCAACAAGGACTAGAAAAATAAGCATACTGGTGTTCAGGGCTGCCTGTCCTTAGTAAACATTAACTTAACTTCTCTCTCTAATCATCTTCTCCCTCTTAAACCTGTACTTAAGGTGCGTGTTTTGACACCTTCAGAAAAAACACTGAAATTCCAGTGCAAATGGGACTGTCCTCCAAGTCAGCTCAGTTTTCAGCCACCTCTCCTCCAAGCACACCCCTCTGGGTTTAGAAAAGGCCACATTTCTGCAGAACAGCTCTGGAGCTTCTCAGAGACCCAGCACTACTCATGTAGCAGAGATTTAGGTCCCCTCATTGCTCACCAAAGGGTGCAGTGCATGCTCAGAGTTCTCAGTGCAAGAGAGAAAATTATAGAGAAACTGATGAGAGACTTGTTGATGAACATAAATTAAAGAAAAGGCCCTTAATCTGCCAACCCTGTCTCTTGGAACAAGGCAAAGTAAAAGGCAGCAGGTTGAAAAATATAATTACCTACCTTCCAGGTGAAATAAATTATAAGCTCTTAAGCCTAGCTGACAGTTCTGAGGCCTGTAGAGCAGGAAGTAAATGAAAGGTAGCTGCTCTGCTGGTTAGATAGTTCTTAAATCTCACCTCATTCTTTTCTACACTTCTTAAAGTTACAAAAGGGACTAGAGAGTCCTTTTGAAAATCATAACACAAAGTACACCAAGCCCAACAAGAATGGTGTTCTAACACAAGTCCTGCATCTCTTTTGGACCTATTTTTCCTTCGACTGAAGCATGTGAATTATAATTTTGGGAGATAACTGGATGGAAATGCTCTTCCTTCACTGCAGCACTGAGTCAGCACCCAGACACCACAATAAACCCAGTTACACACTGAACAAGGGCACCTCAGCCTTATCCACAGGCAGTGGGCAGGGATAAGCCACCTTTCATTCAGAGCTGTAAAGACAGCAGTCTCAGGGAGCCTAAAAGGAGCTTTACCTTCCAAACTGAGCAAATAAGCAAAGGATAATTATTGTACCTGGGCCTCAGCAGCATGCAGGAAAAAACAGCCCAGTGGGGCTCATGGATTTATGGTGGCTGAGGAACCCTGGTCCTCATGTATCTCCTGGCAATGAAAATACTGATTTCTTGTTTCACTGATTTGTGTTTGGATTTACATTTTCCACCTTAATTTCTGCAAATTCCTTGATGTGTCAGCTATTTCCCAATGGGACTGAGAAGGGGGATAGAGGAAAGCGAATGGTGTTGAGATGCAAAAATGAAATGGTTGAAGAACTGACAGAAACCTGGGGAAAATAATTATAAAAGTGTCCTCAAAAATGTCATGGAGAATAGAGTCACACATTCTTTTGCTAAAGAATGGCTAATACTGAATCAAGAGAAGGAGGAGAAAGCAACTTTCAACATTTCACATGAGGTGGAAGCTAATCAAAATACAGCCATGAAGATGGTACTTCTTTTAAACGAGTTTCCCTTCACCTTGTCAAAATGGTGATGATTTTAAGTAGATTGTACTTTGCAGTTTGGTTACTACTGGATCTTGTTTTGTTCTTTGCTGCTCTTTATTTAAGTGTAGGTATTAGATTAGGCATCATAACCATCCTTCTGCTCCTAAGACTTTTTACAAGACATTAGAAATATTAACGAAAACTTTTGAAAAGTCTAAAATTAGTGGGCATAGCAAAACTTCTAAATAAAGAGTATGAGTGACTATTTCAAAATTTATGATACACAAACATAAATTGGATTCATCATTCCAATAGATGCCTGGGCTTGGAACCACAAGGTCACAGACTCCTTTCTCCTCCACATGCTCTGAGCTAAAGGCATTAGTGTTCATTAACCATTGAGTAAAACTTCAAGGAGACGTTTTAAAAAAAGCAAACCTGGCTTGTCTTTCCAAAGGAAAAATTGGGGGTCTGAGCTCCATCTCACACCAGATCACCAAAGACAGAAGCCCAGCATCTGTCTGGACTTCTGAAGGGGGCCCCAGGGGACCGAGAAGTAAATAGAAAATAATGAAAAAGTCAAGGAATACACACTGCTTGTGTAACCTGTGAAGAGTAGGAGTACAAAACGTCATGCTCTGAGAAAAAAAGCCTTGCCCTGTAGTAAATCCAATATTTTTTTTAAAAATTCTCTTCACTGGAACAGAGTTAGTGCACTAGATCAGATTATAACTTCTCTGGGAATCAGGTAAGTGAAATGAAGGGCAGGAGAAATTTCGTACCTGCCCAGTGCTTAGCCAGTTCAGACTGAAGCTCCAGGTTATGCTCATAAGCACCCACGTCCTGCTGCTAAAAGAGGACCTGAGGGAACAGCCTGAAGTTGTGTGAGGGGAGGTTTAGGCTGGATATAAGGATGAGGTTCCTCCCCCAGAGGGTGGGTGGGCACTGGAACAGGCTCTCCAGGGCAGTGCTCACAGCACCAGCCTGCCAGAGCTCAAGCATCTGGACGATACCCTGAGGCACATGGTGGGACTCCTGGGGCTGTCCTGTGCAGGGCCAGCAGTTGGACTTTGATGATCCCTAGGGATTCCTTCTAGCTCAGGATATGAAATTCTATTCTACTCTACTCTATTCCATTCTAACAGCCGAGTTTTCCAAGTATGTACCTTGAAAAGGAGGATAATAATATGTGGTTACCACTCATTAGCAGCCACCTCTGAGGACATAGAAGAAATAAAAAGCAATGACCTAAGGAGAGGGGAGAGAGAGATATCAGAGGTGCCACCAAACAGTCTGGCTGACAAAAAGGTGACTTCCAGTGCAAGCTCAGGTCCATCTTCTGGACCAAAAGAGATTACAGCTGAGTCTGAACACCCATAAAAATGACTCGTTGCTATGGCTATGAAAAGGAAAGAGCTTGCTTTCCTCAAAAGCGTACTCAAACAAGAGGACAAGCTACCATGATTACAAGCAATACAAACATGAAGGTTTAGATGTTACAATGGCTTTCAGTGTCTAAATCAGACACCTTTCTCCAGCTCACCCTGCTCCAGTAAAATCAGCAATTTTGGGCTGCTCTGAAGAGAAGTAACAGGAGAGCTAGAAACACCCATTTTTTGACTCATTTCTTGTCTACCATTCTTCATTAGCTAATTTCAAAGCAATTTACAAAAAACCATCCACATCAAAAAAATAATGATGGCTCAGAGAAAGAACGGACTTGTCTGTCACAAGGAGTAAAATACGGGGAATTTCAAGAGTACAGGGCTGCCTACTTTAATAAATTTTTGCTTGCGTGTTCCTGGCAAATCTAATCTGATTTTTAGTTTTAGTGCACAAATGCCCTCTGTCTCTTCTGGGATTTTGCTTTCAACTGCAATCTTTAATTTCATGAGATGATTGTAGAGGTATACATGGATAAGAAATTATCATAATAATTTCCAAATATTCCAAGCTGTTTGCATGGGGACTAAATCAAGCCACAGCAGCTTTCCACACAGAGTGAAGCCACAGCAGTTTAGTGCTTATGTACAGTCACAGGTATCTATGGTAACAGCAAATTCTATCACATTGCCACTGTACTCACACTTGTTCCTTCCTTGCCTTTTACATGATACACTGGCTGGGACTGAAGAGTCCCACAAGAGCATCCAGTCAATACCTCTCCCAAATGACAATCAAAACAGAGTATCCTATCGTGCAGCATGTTTTCCAGAGCTCAGTATTGAGGCAGGAAACACCTGCCCTTATACCTTCTGAAAGGATTTCCAAATGTTAGAATGCCTGCTGGCGAGTAAGTCATTTTTTATTGACTTTTTTCTGACAAATAGTTTTTACCTCCTCTAACCTGACTTTTCCTCTCTGTTGAAGGTACTTCCCTTGGCTCTGCCTTTATCTGTGCATACACCCACACCTACCAGCACCAGAAACGCCTCTTTCCCAGAGTAATCACAACTCCTCTTAACCCCCACATCTCCCCTAGTACTTTTCTACTGTTGAATGAAATTGCTATTCCAGATCCTTGCTATCACAGACAGCAGTGGTTTCTGCTTCTTTCTTCCAGGACTCAGCACTGACACATTATTATAGTTGTCATTTCTGCTGCTTCATCATGTCACACAGTCATGCCTATTTGTCAGTCCTTTATTACCCTTACATCTCCCAGAGCTTTACTGGCCTTCCCCCTCTCAGTTCTGATTTATTTATCTTGGATTACAAGCCCTACATTCATTAGCTTGTCCTTTCACGGATCAAATCTCAAAGGAGTTTTTTGGCTGCTCTTGGAATGTCTCTAGGTACCTTCAATTTTTTTTTTCCTTGGCATTTAGAGAGTCATCTAATTTACTATAATCTGTCACTTTTGATACAGCACTGTTTGTTCACTCTTTTAGCTCATCAAGGGACATATCAGCATCAGGGGAAAAAAAAAAAAAAGAAAGAGATGATGTTACTGGAACTCACTTCAAATCACCTTACAAGTGAACAGAACATCCTCTTTTCCACACAGCTGAAGTTGCTGAAGCATTTTATGGATATTAATCCAGAGGAGGCCACAGCTAGTGCTAGCTACAGGTATGCTCACAGACTCCATGGCAGTTGTCCAGAAACCCTCACAGAGAATCCAGATATATGATTTTACATTTAATTGCCCTGACCCAAAAGATAAATAACAGAAAACAGAGTAAAAAAAGTGAAAGCTCAGGATTGAAAATGACAACTCTATATTGAATACATTTCAATTTCAGTTATCAAAGCAAGGTCCTGTAAGTCACAAGAGAGTATTTTCCTAAATATTCAGGAGCAGAAATAAGTCATTTACTCTGTACATATCAATGATGCTTAGAATTCCTTAGGAATAATTGAGGAATTCTCCAGGGCTTGCCATTTAACCAGTTATGAGTTACTGCAGTGGGAAACACATCCTACAAGATGGTGTTCAACATGTAGTAGTTCTTATGTGCTGTGCATTTTGAAATGACACTTCAGGACATGGGAAAAAACACATCTTTTCAGAGATGACTGAAAGATTTCCAAGACACAAATATCTTGCAACTGTAAACAATATATAAATTAAAACCAAAGCCAAGAAACCGTCCAAGATAACTGACAGAACAGAACACATCTTTCTGAATATTGGAATGACAAGATAATAAATTATTTTCAGTGACAGACGCAGGCAGGAGCAAACACACGCAAAAATCTTAAAATAATCTAGGATAATAGACAGTGGCTCAAAAATACTTTAAAAATGTTCATTGTTCACCTGGATGGTGATTAACAGATTATGAAACTGCATCCAAATGTTGCCAAGCTGCAAGTTCAGATCCCCCAAACTACTCCAGAAACCACTAGATTTGTACAAACTAAATGTGAAAGAATTCTTATGTTCTCTCCTCAAAACTGGAGAAGAGACTAAAAACGAAATCTCACAACTGGTGACAAGCCAGGCAAGAGCTAAACACCTCTGTCAGCAGACAAATGTATCAGGAATAGCAGAGTGCATCATTCACCTTCCATCTTTTACAAGAACAACTGCCAAAAAGCCATTTCCCCAGATTTTCTACAAAATATTTTGGACTTCTGTTCTATTGAATAGTAAACTATTATTTTGATCATAATCCCAAATGACAGGCACTACACAGTGCTGATGTTTACTTCATTTCTCCTCATTACTGGCCACCTTAGAATCATTACCCCTTCCTCAGTATTATTTACACAGCCCATTATTTTCCCACCAATCAGAGCAGAGTCACAATTCCTCTAAAGCTTGTTTAATTAATAAACTATAAACTAAATATTTACTGACTCCTTGTACCAAGCTTGGCAGTCTGTAAACCAGAGCAGACACAGTTCTCAGCCCACTTTGCCTAAGCGTGCGTGACACCGACAATAAGGAGCAAAATAGCATTTCAGTAAAAATAGATATGAAAATGCAACTGCCATGGCTCTCATGAGTTTGGAGAGTCCAAGCTGTCAAGTGCCAGTAGGGTGTAAGGCAATAAACATCTAGAAAAATCCAGCTTCTGCCTACCCAGTTCATTTGCTGCTCAAGTACTTCCCCTGCAGCACACTGCATAAGTGGGACATTAAGTCAGGGGAAAAAAAGAAGAGACATGACAAAGAGCAGGCAGAAGAACAGCAAAGAGAACAAGTTGTTATTTCACTACAGATTTTTTTTATTCAGCTTTTCTTCCAAGGAAGTCTAAAAGTAACATTTATCTCTGTAAAGTCACATTGCTGTTCTGGGAAGATATTCCTAAAACCCAGCAGTGTCCCAGAATTTGGCAAAAACAATGCAAAAATAAAAAAGACAAAAAAATCTGAACCAACAGTTTGGAAATATGGCCCTGCTCCCATTGTGTGTTCAACAATGTTCTGTTACCCACACATTCAGCCTAACCCATATAATCTCTGTCTTCAAAAATTTCATAAAATTCAGAATTTGATGATTCTACAATAAATCATGGGCCAGCCATTTCCAGAGATCACAGCCTGATCCATCTTTTCTGGAAGGGCATATACCACCTCCTTGAACACCCCTTTTCTATATAAAACCTAGAATAAGACTTTCCTACATCCTGAAGGAAAAACAATGACACAGTTTCTTCATTCCATTTGAGCCAAGAGTTTGAAACCCTTGGGGGGGGCTTTAAGTAAATGCACCCTTTCTGAAACTGAAGTGCAGAGAGGCAGAGGTAAAGCTGCACAGGAACACCCAGGCACAACCTTTGGCTGATAAGAGATCAAATACCTGCCCAATGCTGGTAAACTGGTGGAAGCAGCTTGGAGAGCTGCAAGGCTTTCAGTCCTGAAGTTGAAAATCAAAGTGTGTATAAAAGCCACAGGATTGCAAACTCTGCATTTCAGGTCAGCCAGAAAAGCATCTTCTTATGAGCTCTCAACGCCTCATTTACTCAAAACCATGAACTCTGCACTCAACCCTAAACATTGTATACCACACACAGGCTTTAAACACTAGAGAGAGCACATAGCACACTCTGAAAATCTGTGGTCTTCTAAATTAACATAGGACATGGAAAGCCATCTATTGAACCATTTGAAAACTTGCTTCAAAGCATACAGACGTGCTGGAAAATTCCTACACAGCTTGCCATCCAAAAGCGTTCTCCCTTCTATGATTTCTGATAACCTAATGTGCCTGGCAACAGATCATTCCCGGGCAGAACACTGACACACCATATTTATTGTGCCCAGAAACACAAGAAATAATTCTCAGTCATGGGGAGCATTTAATTCCAGGGTCCTTCCAGGGCCCTTTCAGGGTCAAGAAGGAATTTCTGGAGAATGACCAAGCTGGCTAAGGAAGCAGGATTGAAAAAGAACATAATTTTATCTCTATCTAAGGAGACACAAATGAGAACAGAAATTTTCTAATGTTGCTGGATGATCTAGTTCTTAGAGGTCAAAACTAATTAGTCAAATTAAAAGCCTTTTAGTCCTGCTAAGGGCTAACCTGTGAATGGAAGCATTTGGCTGAAGGTAAGAGTACCTCAAATAAAGGGAGTGGAGTCTTGAATATCCAGGAGATCAGGTCTGTCCTTGAGGAATTCTCCAGGGATAAATATGAAGGGAACACTGCATACATACTTGCATATGTATATATACATACTTATATATGGGTGATAAAATATCTATCTCACATATTTAAATAAAAATATTTACAGATGGATGGATGGATGGATATTTAAAAAATCCACAAGAGTTTTTGCTTGGATATTTCCATTCCATACCAATCTCAATATCATCCTTTACCTACAGTGGAGCCAAAACACAAAACACTTAAACCAAGTGGTGTTTAACTATTCAGCTCTTATATTCCCCCAGTGGCAGCAGATTTTTGCAATTACAGACTTAATAAATCATATTTTATATCAGTGTTACATTGCAAACCCTCAATGGATTTATTGATTTGTTCTTTTTTCCTTAGGTCAAGTTAAAACTTTCTTGTGCAGATAAATATAGATTCAGAGCTAAAAAACAACCTGAAGCACATTCAGTTTGAGGTTTCTTTCTCCATACTGCGTTGTAGGTTATGCTACCTCATTGCCAAAATTGAGAAGCCAAAACCCATCTTCAGAGATAATTAAAAAAATTCAACTGTGAAATGAAACTATCAGCATGGCACCTTTTAACTAACAAGATTAGAGCCACAAAAGCTGTGAGCTTATACAGGTCTCACCAGTGTAAGTCCCTGTGGAACCAAAAACTTTATAAAGGATTTCAATACAAACCCACAATCTTTGAGCATGCCTGAAATACACAGAAGCAAGTTATTTTATTTTATTGAGGTGTCATTCCAGGAGACACCACCAAACATTACCAAAAACAAAGACTTGTAGGAACGAGCACTTCAAAGGCTGTCATTGCATCTGCAGCACACTCCTGTAACCTCATTTTGTGCACTTACTCTTGCTCTTAGTGGGCTCAGTGATACAGTGAAATAAAATGCACAAAACCAGGATTTTTCCATATCCCACTTGGGCCAAACAGAACCTACTCAGCTCTTGTACTCAAAAAGCATTATGGAAATAAATGCTAAAGCAGTGCTGAATCACTTTATCAATTACCACTGGTGCCCTAGCCAGGCTTCTCATCTTACTCATGAGAATCCACTTTACTTCTGCACAAGGGCCCACTGGATCCATCTCAAAATTCTGAAAATTGAATTTTCATCTTTGATTTTAAAGAGTAAAATCTAATCCCTCAACGCTGTATATATGTTAGAAGGAAGGTTTCTATTCCTAAAATTCTTTAGCTTGCAAAACATCTTTTTAATGGTAGATATTCTGGAGCTCCTGGAAAGTCTGAACCAGCTTAGGGTGCTACTCTTAGTGTAACAAGAGGCTGTGGACCCTTGGTTTGTTTGGTCCAGAAGAAAGAGTAAATACTGATGGGATGTGAACTTACTGCGCTTGCAACACTGCCAGCTAGAATGGATCCACTGCCAAAAAGTTGTAATTTGGGTGTAGTTCAACACATGCAGCCCTCAGCACTCACTCCTGTAGTGGACTGGGATAAGCAGTCCCAGTGTAATCCTAATGGGCCAGCATTTCCTCTCTGGGCTCCCACTGCACTGCTGTAGTTCTGGAAATGGCCTCTGGTGCTCTCAAGTTTAGTGCACAGATGTGAGAAGCCCACTAATACAAGCCCTTGAGGCAGAGACTACTGGAGCTAAACAACAAAGATCAGCAGCAGGAAATTACCACTGAAGGAAAACTGGGATCACACAGAAGATCTTTACCATCTCATGGAAATCCCTCTTACAAAGGGCTTGTAGCTCTCCAGATGCTCCTTCCACCCTTTCCTGTAGATGGGCATCACAATTGCTTACTTCCAGTCAAGGGGCACATGACAGCCTTGTAGTCCCCTGAGTTGCCCACCTCTTCCTCCAAAAGTCATAAACTCTCTTTTTATTCCCAGTTCCATAGTTTTCCTGATCCACAGTGGTTTCACACCCTCCTGTTTGTTGCCCATGCTGTGTGCATTGGTGCACTTCAGTCGGGCTCCTGATCCTGCCACCCTTTTGGGAGAAGAGGACATAATTCCTTTGTGACCATTCTCAGGTGGATCTGTGGGTTTTAACACATCAATAACCTTTGCCCCTTTGCTACCACGTGGATCTGCACCCCCTAACTCCAGAGAGAGCAGACCCAATGAAGTTGCTAGCACGTTATCCCTCAGTGTTGCTGTGCCCACCCCCACCCCCACCCACCCTCTGGCAAGCCTGGAACATTACAGCAGGAAGGAAAAAACCCCACTGAATCAAGGGGAAAGCAGGGCCTGACCCATGCAGCGACACTCATTACAAACCCCCATCAAAAATAGGATTCTCCAAGCAAGCAACATCTCTTCTCCAGAAGAATTTGAAAAATAATGTCTCTTACAACTCAGAGGCACAATTTCCATGGTTAATTAAACAATCCATAATAAATAAATTACACGTTCTGACATGCACAAGGAAAGTGTGAGTGCTCAATACCACATCTGGTGATAAAGAATAAACAGTTTGCACGTCCTGTAATTTTAAGCTTGGAATTCAGAGCAGTCAATGAATACACTTTGGGGCAAAGGGCTTGGTAACTGGCTACCTTCACAGGGAAAGCAGGAAAGCAAACTGCCGAAAATCTGCTACCCCAGGTAAGCACTAATCAACAAAAATAACATACACAAGTGGGAGCAACAGGCTGCCCTGAAAATTAGAAGTTTAGTTTTGCTGAAGGAAAAAAAAAGTATCCTCAATAATTTAGATGCCATCTGATACACATGAACTTTAATTCTAGGTTGCTAAGTCAGAGCTATTAAAAAACAGGGTTTCTTGAAGCTATTTAGTGACTTACATGGTTCTAATTTCAGCCCAAGTTGGCAAGGTGAACTGGGGAAAAAAAGCAAAGAAAATATCTATGCATCCATGTGATCTTATTTTTGCTAAATAAAAATTAGTTCCCACACATCAAGTCAGATTCTGAAGTGCCACACTCATTTTTGGCTCCTAGCAACTGTTACATAGATCTGGTCCAGACACAGAGCAGTATTTTTGTAAGCATTCCTACAAAAATACTCTTTTGTCTGTTCCAGTTCAGAATTCCATTAATATGAAGAAAAATAAGATTTCTCAGAAACATCCACCTATGAAAATGTGAAATTTCATTGAAAACATGCCTGTTATGGCAAATTTTCTACAGCTTCACTCAGCTCCAGTGATTGGGTACTAAAAACAATATTCACTTTACTTCCTTAAGAAGATTTCATCTCTTCAAAAGCGATTGAAGACCCAAGATCTTGAGCACGACCCTTTACAGGCTCTCTCCTATACAAGCAGCTCAGTAGGACGTACTTTTGCACCCTTTGCATTTGTATCCCCCAGCCTTTACTTTTATCATATCTAATATTCTGAAATCACACTTCTAATCAGACATCCGATTCCCCTCGTGCTCCAGCCCACCCCCTCAAACCATCAAAAATAGAAAGATTGGGAGAGGAAGAAATGAAGCCAAAAGCAAACCTTCTCAGGCACAAATTCTGGCTTTAGTTCTCACCATCCTCAAAGGCCACAGCCAGCCAGGGGTGATGTGGCAGCTCCAGGCCTTCTCTGTGCACGCTCATCAACCATCAGCAGCATCAGGAATCTTTGGCCAGAAGGTCAAAGAAGAGGCCCAAAAAAAAAGGAAATCATGTGTCTAAATCAGAAGCATAAGCTCATTCTCAGACATGAGATGATGATATGAAATGCCCAGCTTCACCTTAATGGTATGAATCACACATTTGGCCCTCAGACAAAGTTCTTGTTTTTCTTTGGTGTTCAGTGTGAAAGCACTTCCACCAAGAAAACTGCTGCACAGCAAGGTCGTGCTTCTCTAAATCTTTCACACGTTCCAAGTAAACATTCAGACACTCTACTTAGCTAAAACACAATCTTTGTAAGGGAAATAATGCAGCACAGCTAATATATTTTGAAACACCTGATGTTTCTCCCCAGATGAAATGGTAAGAACATTCCTCGGACTAACTCAATATCACTACAGAGTCACAGGAGCCAGGGCAATACCAGCTCAGGAGTTCTACATTAACACTAAACTGCCCTAAAAGCAGATGGTATTCAGAAGCAGCTAGAAATGTCATGATCTGTGAACTTACAAATAAGTGAGTTAAAAAAACACATGGCCAAGTCTTTCCACAATCAGTGATGGAGGAAGAATAAATTAGCAATGACATTTCAGAGGTCACGCTTAAACGACTCAAGAGTATTCACTCCATTTACAAAATGACAATTAGCAAAGAGAGGCAGGAATCAGAGCCACCTGCAGTAAGACAATCATGAGTGTGGCACATTTTGGCAGCCCCAGGTGAGCTTCAGCAGGGCAAATGTCAGGCAACAGCAGCATCGTAGTGACAGTGCAACGGGAGCTGCTTGATCCCCTGGGTTGGTGGTATTGCCTGAGCACGGTGGTTTGGTTATCTTCACATGGTGAAATGTGACTCTGCTACTCTGTTCAAGATGTGAACAAGTCTAATGTAGGTTCTATTTGCCACAGACACACTCCCATCTCTATCCTGTGAAAATGTTCTCTCATGCTGTCAGTGCTAGGACCTGGCAACACAATTTCTTCCTATGAACAAGTCAGGCTGTGACAAGCTAAATAAATTCAAACCAAAATGCAGGACACATGCCTCTGTGAAAGCCTTTTCTCAAAAGTTCCTAAGAATGGGTATCTGGAATGGAAAGCAAGACAAACACAGGAAGGGAGAGGAAAGAAAGAGAGAAGGATAACATTTCACCGTAGGAAATGCAAAAGAGATGGAACTGAATGAGCCCACACCACATGCTGAACGTGCTACAGCTCTACAGCAAGTACTAAAATATGTGACAGACACAAAGGGTACAGCATGTTCCCCTCAGTTGCATGGTATTTTAGAAGCAATCAAAAAAAGAAAAGTTAAAAACTCACTTCTTCCATCAGCTAGACTTGTAATAAAAGCCAGGTCCTTAGGTTTGTCAGAGTTAAAGGTGTTGGCACTCCCTAGCCACAGTAGTGCTCTCCAGAGAAACAGGGAGCACGTTACCAGCCTGCCACTGTCATGCTGGTCCTTCCATGACTGCCTTTTCCCAGCACACAGCACTGGGGAGAGGCACAGGCTGAACTGGCAGCGCTTGTTATGAATGGTGAGGAGGCATGACCTGGTCAGGATCTGCTTGCAGCCACACAGCTGGACAAACTACCCTCAGGACAGACTGTATGCACACAAACCAGCCTTGCAACAGAGTCCTCAGGGCAGCAACAGCCCCTGAGAAGATCCTCATATTCCCACAAAAACAGCTCTTCCCTCTAGAATACAGTTAGAGATGACAAACTCACCACCTGTCCAAGGGCTGACATTCCCTTGGATTCCTGGGTTTATTGGTGGTTTCTAACTCCTGGCCACCCTGATGGTTTCATTTGGAGAACCAGGTTGTTTTCCAGATTAGCAAAAGGAGACAGAAGTGGAGCTGGTATTTCAAGCAGTCCCTGTCCCCATGGAGGTCTCAAGGGGCTTTTCCTACACTATCCCTGGAGAAATCCACATGGACAGGTCTGCTGGATGGACTTGGCCTCACCCTGAACTGCTACTACCTTGTTCCTCTCTCCCAAAATACCTGCTGGAGCTTAAGCATGCTTCTCTTAGCTCTTTGTAATCCTAGCTTGCATCTACAGGTGTCAATATATTCCCTCCTACCCTCTTCTCCACAGAGTGATGCATATGCAAAGCCCTTACATTTTTTTCCTCCCTCAAATTTCCACCTCTTTCTTTCCACCAAAGTACTTCTGGTCCTTTCACCACCCCCAGCACAGAACAGCACTACATTTTTAGCATGCAGCATTTAACCTCACTGTTTATGTTTTTCTTTTTGTTTGGTCTATTACATCTAGGGAGAAAACATTTCCATTAATGGACACGATGTCAATTCAGAGTTATAAAATGTTAGATTTTGCAGCTGCCTCAGTTGGAGCCTTCTGACCACAATACCACAGACAGCTTCGCTCAAGAGTAGTCTGAGCACTGCTTTGGCTCAGGACAGGCTGTGACTGTGGCACGCCAGGCCAGACCTGGCTACAGGGCAGCAGCTGCAGAAATCCCAGGCACTCCCAGAGCTCTGCCAGGGGAGGAACAAGGGATAACAGAATAGAGGCAAAACCGACCGTGGCTGCCAGGATTTCAGCCTCCCCAAGCTGCAGGAGGCTGTTAGTACAGACAGATAAACATCCTTCTCCTTTAACACCTCCTCACTCACAGCTCCAAGGCTTTATGATGGGCACAGAGCACTGCCCCTGGTCGTGAGTAGCCCTACTAAGACAGTAGTCCTACAGCTTATACCCTGTGGGCATTCTCCCCTTGCAGGGGCTGGCAGTTACTGTCAGCAGGAGACAGTACAGCATTCCCCAGGAGCACAGGAGGGAGGGAAAGGAGAAAAGAGGAGTGCTGAGCTCAACCTGTTCCCTCGTCACTCTGCCCATTCACACACCCATGACAGGCACAGGGGGTAAATAGAGAAGTGTCCTGGGAGGGATAATGGCAGAGCACAATTACACTCCAGTCACTGTTGGGATGCTCAACAGCAAAGGAAAACAAGAATAATCTATATTCAAGACATATGTTTCATCACATCTATAAATTCTGTAGCAAATCTTACATAGAAGAAGCACAACAATTAAGCAGTTCTGCAAATGCTGTGCAGATGTCTCAAAAACCCACCCAACAATTTATACTACAGTGAATACTACTTTACTGCTGTGTTTTCCACACACTTTTCCACACAGAACTTGAGTGCCATGTTTCCAGCAATATACACGGATTTTAGTATCTTCTGCCTATGGAAAGTACCAAGATATGGGCACTTCTGAAATATGTCAAAGGAATGAGGCTAGATGCTAATGGTTAGTGCAATCCATGAAAATTCAAGTATTCCTTTAAAGTCATAGATAAAATTACTAGATAATACAATTATTGCTTTAAGATAAAAACATTAAAGATTATATTTTTTTAGGGCAGAGGCTGTAAGAACACCAGAGTTGGACAAAGCAACAAGTGGTTACAGTCCTTGCAGGGCATTTCTTCTCCTCCCCTTTTTCTGCTGGGACCTATAAACTGTTAAAACTTTCCATCAGAACATATTTGCTGACCATTCCCACACAGAGAAACACCCAGGCAGTGTCCAGACAAACGAGTGAGCTGCTGGGGGATGCACAGGCAGGCCAGGACAGGCGCCTGCTCTTGCTGCTCATTTCTTGTGTTAACAGCAGTGTTCTCACTCTTCCTAATGAAGACAGGACTGCAAATTACTGGGCCATCTTCAAAATTTGAAGGGTGCCTGACTAAAATTCACTTATGATAAACTCTGTTCTAATACTGGTAAAGTTTTGATATGAACTTTAAAGAAGAAAGAGTTAAATTCTTACTCACTGCACCTCTGAATAGATGGGTTAAAGGCAGCTCCTCACTCAGTTATTTTCATTTTTATTTTAGAAAGAAAAATCAATTCTCCATGCATATTCTAATCATGCTACCTCTGAATTTCCTGGCCAGGGTGTGGACAGCAGCAGCAAGGGAAATTTAAAGAAGAAAAGCATTTTCACAGGGGCTATGAGAAGTCGGAATAGCTGTACCGTAATGAAAACATGTTGGAAGGAATTCATTGCCATCTGTCTTTATTTTGCTAACCAGCTCAATCAGACACCACAAATATACTTAAACATGAGAAAAATATTTAAATTATTTGTGTTCTGTCCTTTTTCAACATGTAGAGCTCAGTGTCAGTGTTTTTGTCAGTTTGAATGCACATCAGTAGCAGTGAATTCATTTGTGCATAGCCTTTGGGGATATACCTATGCAACTTCAAATCCACATTACCAGCATAACACAAAAAAGCCCACTGTGAAAGTTAGAATATTACAATTTTAAAGTTGTTCAAGGAAGCATGACAAAAAGTACCAAAAGAAATGTTGTTCCTCATTGTCAGAGTAATTAAAAAGCCCTACAGCTTTTCTAATTGTTGGGCAGGAAAAAGCTCAAAACAAAAATATCGTGTAGTTCTACCACAACATTTCTCATGCAAAGGATAACCCTGTAGAGTGAGAAGCAAATGAAGGAGAAAGGGGAAAACAGAGGAAAAAAAATGAACTGTATGAAAAACATAGAAAATAATGAGAAACTATCTGACAACAATTAATCAACAAGGAAATAAATGCAGAGCTCTGCCCTCCACAGAGCTGCAGGAATGTGCCCTGAAGCCACCTTCTCTCTGGACCCTGTCCCTTCAGCCTTCACAAGCAGCTCCAGTCTTTCCTAATCCACAAGGGCAGGAAAGGGGCCAGCAACGATTGCTTTGAGGAGAGACCACGTTGCCCAGAGACACTCCTGGGCAGATGAGAATTACTAGACAAGGTCAGCCTCAGCAGCTGCCCAGAGACAGCTCATTTCTCTCCACCCGTCACACTGAAAGGCAGCTTCAACCCTTCCAGCCCGCAGCCCAAGGAGGCAGAACTGGAGCCATGGCCATTCCCCTGGGCACATCCTGTGCCACAGCCTGGACCTGCAGATGTTTAATTTGCTGCAGACAGGACTCAGCAGCACAGCCGTGGCTTTGCAGTACCTGAGGTAGGAGTTACTGCTCAGGAAGTGGTGCAGAATGAAGGTTTACAGTACATGGGTGGACTTGATGATCTTAAGGGAGTTTTCCACCCTAAATGCTTCTGTGATTCTGTATCTACTCCAGAGCTTGGATTTGTCAAAAAAGAGGTACAGCATTATAAAGGCGAAACACATCCCTTCCTCCCAGCACACCACCACACCACTCCACTGTTGTTTTCTCCAACACCAACAGGGCAGGAACCAGCACCACACAAGCACCAAACTCTTTTTACACACACCCACCTTCCTCTGCTCCAGCACACCCGATCCAACAGACCTTCAGCAAGAGAAAACAATTAGAAGGGTGCAGAATGAAGGACTCCTAACACCAGTGCACACTCAAAAACCACTCAGCACAGCAAACCTGGACAGGTTTAAGCAGCCCCCTCTCTGCAGAGGGTTTGCTGGCAGCAGCAGAGCAGCCAGGGCACAGGCAGAAAGTGAGACCCTGCTGCTGCAGCTGAGCTGTGCCTGCCCCAGCAGCTGCCTGTGAGCCAGGGCATGGGAGAGCACATCTCACTCCCTGGCATAAGTGATTGATTGCAGATAATGGAAACACAAGGTGCTTGGTAGTTCAGGTTCCTGCTTCACATCCAGTTTTAGGGAAGGAGACCAGAACATGTGGAAGGTAGACATCTGCAGTGCTGTTCTTCACTGTTTATTTAGGGCAACAGGCAAAGTTTCAAGTTGTCTCTGTATTACAGGCTTCAGTCCCCATCACTCATTCCCCTCCACCAGCCCTGCACACTTGAAAGGCTCCTGTTTCGAAAAAACAAGAGTTGAGCAAGGCTGTTGACAGCAAGAAACAAATTTCATGCTGTACCCAGTAGAGCTGCAAGTGTGTTAGCAGCGGAAAAATCAGCACTTCACTGAGGTTCAAGACTTCTACAGTGGAAACACATGAAGGAACACTCTGCTGAATCTTTGCATTTCTCTTTTTTTAGCCTCTTTTTCCCTGAGTTTGTATTTTTCCACCACATGCAGACAATACTAAATTTGGAATTCCTCAGCTGTGCACAGCAGTAAAAACATGTAGTCCTTTAATGCTGCCTCTTATGAAATCTCTTTTTCTGGCACAGCATCTTTCTTGCTAGAACAGACTAGAGATACAGAGAATTCCTCGGCGCAACCTAGAAACTAAATTTATTTTACGTAAATAAACATTTTGAAATAACTTGAACTAGCAGCTGCTGCTGCCATCAGGCACCCCAGAATATAACCACCACTGCCAGGCTGAACATGAGCAGCTGAACCCCAGCATGGAGTGAGAGAAAGAAGAGCCAAGGGAAACGAGCAGGTACCTCAGCACCTGCCTGGGACAGAGAACAGAAAGCTTCCCTAAATCAGAAAAAGAAAGTCATCCTCGCTTCTGAAACCCCAAAAAAGTGAAACACAAGCCACATGGGGCCACTTGGAGAAGAACAAAGATCACAAATATGCTGTTACTGAAAGGAAAGATCAAAATAACTTCATGAAAAGAAACCGAGAAAGCAAATCAAGGAAAGAGAAAAAATAAAAATCATCAAAAAGCATACCTAAACCAGAAAGGAACATCAGAAAGAGCTTTCTTCATTGAAAACTTGCTGTAGCTGAGAGGCTGATAAATGGACATTTGGGAGGTAATTTGTTTCCATCCCTTTTGCAGTTTAGCACTGATGCTCTAAACGATTCCATTCACTGCTTCAGATGCAAACCTCATTTACCATCAGAGGACCAAACACCACGGACTGTCAGGTGAAGGATGTTTGAGTCTGAGGAGCTAAGCACAGTCTAGGTGGAGGAGATTCTGAATAATGCAGTTTGAGAGTCACTCGGGTCCATAATTTTTCATCTAAATCCTCCGTCAGGGAATAAGCCTTTCAGCGTCCTTTCCTTCACAGAAAACTAATTTAATTCAAAACACAAGAGACAAAATGAAACACTTCCCATTTGAAGACACAAAAGGTCAAAGAAAGTTTCAATATTTGGATTAAAAATAATAATAACAGGTAACTCTAGCCCTTCAATTGATTTAATTATAAAGAGGTAATTAAAAAGTGCTCTACTCAGAAAGAGTGACAAACCAGGCTTGCAAACTGAATACCCAGACAATTGCATGCCTGAAAGGTGGGCATATGGCATGAATAATGGGATGGCTGAGAGCTGTTCCAGTTTGCCATTTTTCTTTATCCAGATAGGGGTTTGATGGAACCTACAAACACAGAGAGGATATTTGATAAGTGAGTATTCATTATGAAAAGTTGGCTTAAGATGCAGATGATGAAGACTGGAATATGCCTCAATCCTCTTAACAGAGGTGATTCCCATAGCCCTTGTGCCCTGAACAGTCTGTCACAAACTCTTCTTGCTTTTACAATATTGCTAGATTAGCTCCTAAAAAAAAAAAAAAAAAGAGTTGTCCTGAAATGTGAAATAAAGCAGGATGCCCACAAAGCATGTGAGAGGCAGAACATGGCAGCTTATGGTGCATGGAGATGAGAGGCAAACACAAGCAGAAGTTATCTACAATAAAATATTCAGTAACCAGGCCATTATCAGGCACTTTCATCATGATAACAGCCTCCCAGTGAGATTGGGGTATTAATATTGGTAGGTTGATACCTTCCTCTAATAACTTTGGCCTAAAAACATAAGCGGCTTTTACATTTTTAATTACGACTGGATTTTATTTTGAGGCTATAATCCTTTTCCAGCAATTGGATTAATGAAAATAGTGATTTATAGGGAGGAATAAAAAATAATCCAGTGAGAGAAAAACCACCCTGGCAGAGGAGAGTCCCAGCCCTCAAGGAGTCCTTTGCTCCAGTGGGAAACAGAGAGCCAGGTCAGAGGAGCTCCATCAGCTCCCAGCAGCCACTACCAACACCTGCAGGACTGAGCTTTGAGGGGTTACATCCCAGGTCCTCTTGGAAAAATACCTGGAAGGAAAGCACTGCTTTCATGGTACTCTCTGCACTGGGTCCACTTTTTTTTTTTTTTTAACATCAGAAACTAATTTTCACCATCTCATGTCAGGTCTTTATTTGTGTTCATGTAGGCTCAGGACAGGCAATGAGTGAGGATCCTCAGAAGATACACCCACAGTACAGTTCCCCCAAGAGAGTTTGTTGTCATGTCCTCACTGTCCCTGAAAACCTGTCCCTTTGCCACCACACACCCCTCCTCTTAAAATTTAATCTCAGCACGGTGAAAGGAGCACAGCAGTTCCTGTTCTTGAGCAGGGCTTCAGCTCCTGAAAGGAGATTTTGGCCCATTACAGATTCAGGCTATATCCAACTGAGAACGGACTTTCATTTTTGCAGCCTCCACAAGTCACTTTAGGTGCAATATTTTGTCCCTGCAATAATTTTCACTTTTAAATATCTAATGCCTTGTATTTAGCACTTACCAGGGTAACTGCTATTCACACGAATGTTCACAGGTTGTCCAAATCACCTAGTGAAAAACCCCATCATGAAAAAGTGTTAAACCATGGCAGAGAAAACCTGGAATGTGGCTCTGTGTTTGCTAATGTAGAGGAGTGAGTAGAACTGCCTGAAAAAAAGAACAACAATTAAAACTTCTCATGGAATAACTTTTTTAAAGTACTAGGATAAAAATGATAGGGTTTGGAGTTCTTTTATTTAAAACAAACCAGAAGATTTGGTTTTGCTTTGCTCTTTTGGTTTTTAAGATAAACTAACCAAACAAAAATAAAAACCAAACCATAAAAAAACAAAAACAAAAAACCCCAAACTTAAACATTGATACAAGATTTGCACAACATTTTCTTGTTACATGAAAAAGGCAGGTTTTTCCCCAAACTCTCAGTGATAGTACAAAGCACAGAAGGTGCAAAAAAATTAAACACCACAAAACAACACTAATAGAATACATGTACCTAAAGTGAATCACCTTGCTATCAGGAGCCAAAATTAGATTCCTGCTATTATTTAAGTCCCACTAATAGATTTCTTTTGTGGACATCTGGAAAACTGCAATGACCCTGTGAGTTCTCGCCTCTGCCTTATTTTCCTGTATCTACAACACAATTTTTAGACCCCACTTGTACACAAGAACAGCATGCACGCACACCAAGGAAGTTTTATAATCCTACAACGACAAAAATGAAATCCAAAACACAACCAGGCCCACACCAACATTTCTTGCAGGTATTTGTTCTATTATCAGGCGGCCATTGAGCTCCATTATGTCCACATTGCATGCGCTGTGTATGTGACAAATACACACAGCATGTACAATGAGGACACGATAAAGCCAGAGTGGAGAGGTCACAAGTTGCTTCAGAAAGGAAAAAATCAGCGTCTGGTGGTGGCCCAAGCCCTGCAGCAGCGCTGGGAAAGGTTCTCTACTGGAAAAAGAGGTGATGTAGACAACTGGAATGCCCAAGAGACAATTGCAGAAAGAAAGAAACTGCTTCAGAGATAGTGAGTTAAAGGAAAGGGAGTACATCAAAAGGCCCTGAAAGAAGAAAGCATACGGGAAATAATCTAAGTTTAATTGCAATTATCTATATTTCAGTCTAATGGCACTGCAGTGTTACTGGAAGCCAACAGATTTATCAGTGCTTTAGCAGAAGTTTTAGCAATGGCTGCACTTGCACTTTTTTTTTTTTAAGCACTCGTACTATTACCTGGATCTTTAAAAAACACATTATTGACAACTGCTAGGAGCACTGCAAATTAGGGAAAAAAATTTCCTGATCCCCTCAACCATAATTATTTTGAAAGCTTTTGAAAAGCAGCACTAAAAGTACTTTCAGAACTTTGTGCTTTAGGCAAATAAATTCACAACAAATAAAACTTTATTAAAGACCACAGATGTTTTTTATGGATATTGCAACTAGGTATTTATAAAATCACATCAGAAAAAATGGGCTGGAGATATATTAGCCATCTCTGACAAAAGATCAAACTACAATATATACATTAATAAAGTTTAAAATAGGAAAGACCAGGAGAAATAAGATTAAAAATAAAGCAATACCACAACACATTTCCTTCTTCCATCTCTCACTTTGTCACTGACAACACAAGAAAGATGAGGTTTTTCCACATGCCCTGAGAGCCCAAAGAATGATTCTTCCTGGCATTAGGGTAATAGCAGGGTGTTTTCCAAAAGAAATTATCCCAATAAATATTTTCCAGAAATTTCTTCCCATTAATATTCCATAGGAAGTGTCCTCCTTTTTTTTTTTTCCTAATGGAGAGGTATTTCATACAGAAGGCAACATGGAATTCTTGGCCTCACAATATTTTCAAAACCGGTCTCAGCACTCTTCTCAAATATTGGTGGAAACCAAATAATTCATTATAGTTTTTGCTAATATTATGTTCTTGGTATTTTCTCACCTTTCAGAAAACTCCTTTTTCATAGAATTTTTTTGTTTCACCTGTCATTATGTAGAAATAAATAAATACAAGCACCTTTGTTTCACAAAAAGGGACCGTAAGGTAGAGAATTTAGTTTTTCTTACCATTATTCACAACCTTTTAAAATAATCTTCAAGACAGCTTTGAGCACAGTCAGCAGCCTAAATATATGTTCACAAATCTGACTTGCCATACAGTACCACAGCACAGCTATTCTCATACTCTTCATCATAAAATAAACTGTTTCTCTCAGCCAAGCCTGATTCTTGGGAATCAAGGACACCCCTTTACCTGAAACGAGGTCAAAACCTCATGAGAGAAGGCAGAACCTTGGGTGTTATGCAAACACAGTTTGTTCAATATTTGGCTTAATTCAGGTTTTCTAATAACTGGGAGACTTCTAACTCATTACACTCCTATGTTGCTATGGCAGCATAGGATACATGATAGCAGTTCCTGTGAATGCAGTCAGTTTCCAAAATGCAATTCTTCTTTCCAGGTATTAATTCATAGAATTGATAAATAAAGTCAGATGAAAATTCTTCCGTTCACACCAAACACAGTTTCCTATTCTTGACCTAAAGGAACTGCTTGGCCTTTGTAAAAATAAAGTTCACTGGAGTTTCAACCCATCTCAAACGTACTGTGAGCTCAGCAAAACTGCTCCCTTCACTGATATCCTTCTCCAGGTCAGTGAACCGTGCTTGTTCCCGGCTCAAAGGCTGGGGCTGCAGAAAGTAGAAAACCCAAACAGAGCCTCCTTTCAGCAGCTCCTGATCCTCACAGTCGCCTGCCTGGTCAGCACAGTGAGAGACCCAGTTCACTGCAGAGACAACACTGAGCACTGCATGGCTTTTACACCAGGGAGCCTCTGTCCTTCAGAACACCAAAGCCCCACACAGACTTGCCATCCTTTAGGACAAAGTACCCAATTTTTTATATTGGATCAGTTAAGCAGATGAAATATATACTCTTAATATTTAAAGAACCGTAAAGAACACATTACTAACATCACCCATTTCTATGTCCACTTCAGAAAAACGCTCATATGCTTATGATGAACAGAGGTTGCAATCTCTGCAAGTCAGGAAAATACAGAAGATGATTCAAAGAATACAGAAAGGTTTGCTAGAAGTAGAGAACTTCTTTGTGCACCAGCACCAGGGAGGTGGATCCTTCTTTCGCCCACAAAGCTCTCTTTCATGAATTCAAAAATTCTGAACTGAATCTTCATAAAATGTGAAAAAATTGTGTTATTTTTTACCAGACCTCTTGGCAGAAAATGATTTAAATTTATATCAAGTGTAGGCATATGTAATTACCCAAGTATATTTTCTGTATCAAGCTGATAATAGGTGCTATTGAATATCCATTACATTTGAATGAACAAATACAACCACTGAATGCCAGAAGTACATTCAGAATGCTTAAAATTTCATATAGTGAAGCCACTGACAATTTTTGAAATACTGAATTATGAATGCTTCAACACCGCAGGCTCAGGGAACAGAAAATGATGATCAACTACGTTGGTAACAAACTAATTTCAAAGGTCATTTGAAAACTTTTCATATGTTTCCTTAAACTACCAGGAGGACAGAAAGGAGAACAATCAAAGCCTTCAATATATGTTAATACATCATATTGCCATACACAGTATTCACTTCTCAGTTATATAATGCCTGTGCACATTCATGTTCTAATTTTATAAAGGAGGCAGGTCTTATTATATCTAAAAAGCATATCTATCTACAGGGCAGATTAACCATTTGGTTACTCTCAGACCTGTTCATCAATCACACATGATCAGACTGACAACAGCATTTGGCACTGACACAATTTCTTTGTCTGGACAGCTTTAGCAACATTACAGGGACACTGACCATTTTTTCAATAGAATAAGGAAAAACCTGGAAGGCTTCCAGCCCTCTGCACATCAGCATGTGCCCATACATACCTGATATTTGTCCAGAGACTTCCCAGCCCAAAACTGGAGGTAGGGCACATTGTCAGGGCGCTGTGTTCAAACTCCAAATGGCAGGGGGTGATTGTACCCAGGGCAACTGGGGTGGGATCCTCGGGCTACAGACAGGTCCAAAGTGCTATGTCAGATCCACACCTCAATATTGAGCTGAAAGTCAAAGCTCCAGCAGCCCTAAAAAGCTGGTAGTGTGAGAGGCCAGAAAGCCAGGAAAAGGCTGAGCTCTCTCTGCTGTGGTGAAAGATGATAAACAGTGCTGCCACCACAGCTGGTGATGGCCATGGTGAGGCAGATGCTGGAGTACAGTGTTTAGAAAACCATCAAGAGTTGGTCACTTTGATCTTCTGTCTAGTGCAGCAATAACAGTGACATGGGCTCCCCAAGGTTTTCCAAACCCTGCCTTACTGCCTGCCATGCCAGACCCAGCACCTCCACCAGAACCAGTCACATGTCCCCAAAAGCCTCCTGGTTTATAACACTGACCTTCAGAGTGGTCCATCTGCCCAAAGCTGTTCATACTTCCTGAGCTGAAGCATTATTTTAGGAGAAGGAGAATTATTAATGAAAACTAGAAAACATAAAACTCGTTTTTCTTCAAGGGCACGAATCCAAACTCTGATAGTTAATGTTTCCAAGCACCACTTGAAGTCAGCTCAAATTTTACTAATTAATGAGAAGCAACGCTCCTTACCCTTTAAAACATTCTGGCAACAGAATTCCCCAAATCCAAAGCTTTGAGGAGGAGGTCATGCCCAGCCTGTCACTCACTCCAGTGGACACACTTTGTCTCCAAACATTAGGGGAGCATTTTTTTTCCTCTTTGAAACAGTGCAAGGCTTACTTGGAGGGCTATGCCATGGCATCTGCTTTGGGACAAAGTGCAAGCCAGCTGTCCTCCTAAAAGAGGGGTTTAGCATGAGCTGAAGCTGCACTGTTGCCTTCCATCCCACAGTGCTCCATCCCTCACCTGGGAGTGGGGATGAGGGGACACCTGCACGCTCTTCTCTTTCAACTTTCTGCAGCTCTCTTACCTGCCCGTAAACCTACCAGGTTTCCCTGTTCTTCAGGAGATGGGATGGCTCAGAGTAGTCCAACATTAACTTTTATGAAAGCACGTCATTTTACATAGAAAATAATGTCACATTTAAAAGAAAGAAAGCGGAGTATTGTGAGATCAATCTAATTTTGTTTCTGCAAACAAACATTAAAAAAACAAAGACTGGGAATACTAAAACAAATCTCATTCCTGCAATGGAATTTGAACAGACTACTATGAGTAAACAGGATTTCAGATAACTTTTTTTTCCCCCCTAAACTGCTGTGCTATCAAGCCTTGTTTGAAATTCCACAGAAGCCAATCCTTAATAGTTTTTGTCTTCTTACTGGGATTTCATCAGACCAAAAGCAAAGTAACTTTTGGATAAATAACTTTATCATACTACAAAGCATCTGTTTGAGTCCACTTTTAAAAATAAATATTTAAAACACTCAAATACCAGGCCTATCCTGCCCCCCACATTTCTATTACCATTATAAAGCCTCGCAAAATCACCACGCAAATACAAGCTGCCACTCCTTCCAATAACAGCATGTTTTTAACACCCCGATTTCATTTTCTTCAACCACATTTCTGATTCTAAATTAAAACCAAGAATTTCTTGCAAAAAGTGACTACAAACAGGCCCACAATAAAGTTTCTCCCATCTTCACAACCATGCACAAGGGCAGAACCAGAACATGCTCAGCCCCTCTCTGAATTCGTCTTGTGACTCTGTCAGAAGTTACTGCTCTCAAAAAACACAAATCTGACAGTTTCAGCACCATTTGTGGACCACAGGTGTTCATGAGGCAAACAAGAAGGTTCAGCA
>NW_008238644.1:3070491-3087134 GCF_000691975.1 Corvus brachyrhynchos
TACAATACTCTCCATTTTCAGCACAGGAGACAAAGTTTTAACAGAGCAGAAGCAGGAAAAGCGAAGTCTGTGCTCTTCAAGCAGAACACCTCTGTGCCATCAGGTGGAGGACAGTCAAATAATAAATGGGCAAAGCAAAACAGCAGAAAACATAAAAGAAAGCTTCATATGCACAATAACCATTATTTCAGAAAACACTCTGCAGAACATGACTGTTCTGACAACCAGCTACTACCAAGGTGTGCTGTATTTAAGAAGTTACTATCTGAGCATCTGACAGCAGGATATCTGCTGGGTGAGAGACCACAGCTGTGAGATTTAGCTGAAGAGATCCTGAAAGCATTGGAGAAATGCACAATCTTTGAAAGAATTTATTCCTGCACAGCAGGAGAGCTCAAGGATGTGTTTTCACTGAACAATACAAAATGACAGTAAGCAATGCACAGAGAAGTCCATCAAAAATGAACTTCAGAGCATAAAGCACCACCCAGAGATGAAGGGCTCAAACGCTCAGTGCCTTTCCCCAAACATCACAAGGGCTGGGGCAAAAGCCAAAAAACCCCCTGCAACACTGGCCAAGTTTGGTCTTCTCATTCTGTCTCCTCATTGCCAGTGTGTTTCTGCCTCCACACTACAGCTGGAGCAACGTCGGACATATCAGCTGGAGAAGGAAGAGGTGGGGCACGTCAAGGAGGAAGAGGTGGGCAGGGGGCTGTCAGGGCCTTTGGCTGAAGTGAATTGAGCTGCACATGATGCAGCTGCACCTTTGCCTGCAGCACAGGGGCACCTTAAGAGCCTGACATTTGATGGACATCAGCTCTAATGCAACATGGCAACTTTGTATTCTTGAAACACACCTCAGCATCTCACATTTAATGCTGGCACAGAAGCAAAGCTCTGAAAAGAAGGTAGTCATTTTGATGGCTAGAGCAGATATTGATTAAACACTGAAACCATCTTAGAGATGGTCATAAATACAACAGCTACTTCACAAATACACCTTCAGCAAAATGCTAGCCAGGCTCAGACCTAACAGTTCAGTATTTATAGGCACCCCACACTGTACACTCTCTAGCAACAATAAAGCACCTGAAATGCTCAATGCTTGATTTAATGCTTCCTGAAGAAGAAAACTGCTTTGCATAAGCTTCTGTAAACTACATTTTATAAAATCTCCTTATAAGCCCATATTTTCTCAGATTACACCATGTTTGTAAGCTGTATTTTTCAATGCTTTTTAATTCCATTAAATTGCAAACAACAGTGAGATAATGGGAAAGCCAAGGAAACTCAGCGGTGATGTACTACTCCAATTAATTAGAAATATCTCCAAGTCATCATTGTGGAATAAACCATTTTAAATATGCAAGGTTCGCAAGTTTCAGCCATTTGTGTAAAACTATCAAAGACTTTCTTGCTATAAAGCTTTAATTCCCATCTTAGAAAACTTGGAAGCTAACCTACTTTTTTCATTATTAGGTCAGGAAACACACCATACAAATTATCCTGGATGAATGTGCCAGTATTTCCATATTAATAGGTTGCATCCACAATGTATAACATCATCCATTAGATAATAAAAAGCTTTGTTATTATTTTTCAATGCACTGGATGAATACATGCACCTAGAAGCCCTATTGAAATGGTAATTAATTATACTTCAATAGAATAAACTGAGATGTTGCCTCTGAGCTACAGTACATATTTGAGTTAGGTTACATGGTGTTACAGTACTTGGAAGAGATCTTTTCCTCAACAATTTAACTACTCACAAAACCATCTGGACATCACGTGGTGCTCCTGGAGATCAGGGTGAAGACTGGGGAGTAGGCAAGGAAAGGATGAACATATTTTATTTTGAACACTTTCTGTTCTGCTGCAGTTGCACAGGAGAATCTGAATCAGTCTCCTCACACTGGCAAGTTAAACCAGCCCCGAGTCCAGCTCAGAAGGGCAGGGTCCAGGAGGGATTTCCTGCAGACTGGCTCTGCCACTGCAGCAGTAGCAGCACTGAGGGTCTTTTGGTGCCTGCATGCAAGAGGCAAGATGTGCCCCCCGAGGCTAGAAATGAAGAGGTACACGGGATTACAAGGTGAGGTTCATCAGGACCCCTGCCCCATGAGCAGACGCCCCAGTGAGCCCAGCAGCTGCTGGCTGAACACAGAGAGACTCCATGTGCCAGCAGGAGAGATTGAGTCTTGGTGACTGCTGAGCTCTCCGTGCAGAGGAGGGCTCGAGCCCAAAAGCCTTGTCTCTCCCACAGAGCCAGCAGCTTTGGCAACCTTTTGTCACACTCAGAGGAACTCACCAGGATCAGTCAATCCCAGTCTCACCAGAGTTCCCAGTGCAGGCTCTCCCCACTCTGGAGTGACAGCGCAGCACGCTGCACAACTGTGCTATCCCCTGTCACCATCTACAGCTGACACCTCTGTGGGTGCACTGAGAGGCAGCTGTCACCATTAATGTCACCAGAACCCTCCCACATCACCTGCTGGATCTCCCCAGGAGCCCTGTGGGTATTATCTGCATTAGGAAGGAATTACTTGGCACACTGGCTTGTACAGCCAAAGGAAAAAGAAACATGGAGTTGTGCAAAACAACAAAAGACTGTGAGCTACTAATTGCATTCTTCATGGGTGCTGGTAAAACCATCTTTACTGAGTCAACAACACAAAGTATCAGAGTGATACTTTTATAATTCCAGAGAAAAGGTGAAATACTGCGTCACACTCAGTACTGATCAAACCAGATGTCTTCAAAACCAGTCTAATCTAAGAACATAGAATTTCTCTCAGTTATAGTATTCATATAACTTTTTGCCTTTCACTCTACTACTGCATTATGATTTTCTCAAAAATTATTTCTACGTCACAGCTTCCAATCCAAACATTCTCTGAACTTATTTTAACATGTAAGTTAACTGGAAAAATGCACTTTTAGCAATAACTTCATTCCTGTATGGTTCTGTGGTTTTCCCAGTGGCTGCATAATATGCAAATGTGTATTTTAGGACAAAACAAAAGCCACTCAAGCGGAGTAAGTCTAAAAGAGCCACCAAGAGCAATTACATCATATGCAGTACCCAGTAAATTCAAAGTACTTTGCAAATGGGATACCATTACTAAATAGACATGAAAACCAACTCCCACTGCCCACAAGCACCTTTGGCAGAGCCCAGAAAGACCAGAATGGTCATTCCATCCAAAGACACCGAGCACATTATCTCATAAATGCTCTTTTTGCAAATACAAGCATTTACTCAGCAGATCGGAAAGGACAGAAAAGAAAGGGACATTTCCAGGATTACCAAGGAATTGCTGCTGAGCTTGTTCTCTCAATGCAGATTTCAAATTAAAGAGGTTATCTGGGGCATAAGAGGCTTTCAGATATTCCCTGGAGACCAATTCATCCCAACATCTTTGAAGTAAATCACCATTCAGTTTAGAAAATTAGAAGTACATCAACATGATATGAGAGCTGAAAGCAGCAGATGAACTCATAATAGGTTAATAGAGAATGAATGTAAATCAATAATTTAGAGTCACACTGGAAATGGTTAGCTGGGAATAGGGGCTCTTCCAGCTACTGCAATGTCCCTTTTGATATAAATAGTGTCAACTGGTACACAGATGGCTCCACACTGGGTACGTTTTCACACAACAAATTATGCAGTTTGTACATCGTTGTTTGGAATGTTAACTAACAAGGTAGAACAAAGGGCTATCATTTAAATGATCTTTTAATTTCAGATTTTTTTTTCCATCCTAGTTTTATCCACCAGGGAATTATCAAGCAATCTGCAGACTATTACATGTCTACACTACTGGAAACATGAAACAGTTTCAGTCAACTCAGTCTGTGGAGAAATACATTCCCATTGTAAGCAAAAGAAACTTACCAAAGGCTTGCTTGCTGACAAATAAAACCCAGAACTACATGGAAATTATCTTGAAAGTTACCACACTAAAAAGCTGCACAAAATAAAGGGTTGTTTTAAAACTGCAGTGGTAAATATTTTTTACAAAAAAAAGATGTCAGGTGAAAGCACCGGGGGCTAATAATGCATCCCTGATATTGGAGTATGCCTTATTTACCTTACAAATTATCCTGAGTATGAGTATAGTGCTCAAAATACCACACAAAAGTTAATCCTGTACTTTACAGGGAGATGGCTGATAAATCAGATTAGCAAGCCAAACAGAAGAGGAGATGGAGGCATAGAGTGAGACAGAGATGAAGCTGAGCAAACAGCATTCCTGAATCTGTTCCCAGAGCTCATCTGCCGGGAGGCGCGGGGAAAGAGGCCGTCCACAGGAGCAGCACCCTCTCAACACACAGCCAGGTTTTCATCCTCTCTCATGTCCATACCTCCTCTGGAGCCTACCCACCTTCAGTGCTGCCCATCCCCGTGACGAGGCAGGGACAGCGTGCCAGTGTCACCTGCCCAGCATCCACCAGCCCCTGCAGCCCCAGGCAGCTGCTCTGCAGGCACTGAAATGTCAAGGTGAGGATCGTTCACTTGGAAATCAGCAGCACATGATTATGTTAAACTGCAGCCCTGTGTGTACCTGCAGTACCAAAAATACAATCCTTTACCATGCCAATCAAAGCAGTATTTATAGTGGCTGTAAGAAAGCAGCACACCTAAGTTGGATTGAGGTGATAATCCTACTCCCGCTCCTTCCCAGGATGGGATGTTTTAGTACAAGATCTGGTGCTGTGAGCATGCTCCATGCCAGCCTGATAGACTGCCCCTTCCACTCAGAAAACAGGCCAGGAGAATCAAAAATCGATAGATAAATAAATATCACACACCAGCCCAACAATCCTAGTATTAAAATATTATACAGGAGAAAAAACGTAAGATAAATCAGGGTACACCTACTGCTCATGGCTGTTCTGATGGCAAGTGGACAACTCTGCCCCAAGAAAAAAAACTGTAAATAAAAAATCTTATTATCATTTCCAGCCTGCCAAAGGGAAGCATGATATGTCATAATCTGAAAGCTAGATGACTCTGCAGCCTTTCTGGTCCATCTAATGAGGGTATATGGGATGGCAACACCAGCTTTACAGTCATAGAGGGAGCACTTTAGAACTGCTAAAAGCATGAAGCTCAACTTCATTTATATTTATTAAGTTTGTTTCATAGCAATAGACCAAAAACGGATGCCTGAAAATACCTGGTGTGTTTTAGGACTGCAGAAATACCCCAGCTCAGTTTTAAAGAGATCTTTCTATAACACAGAAGACTACACAAGGAGCTGAACTACCACTGTTTTAACTCTTCCAGCTGCACAGTCCATGTCATGGGGTGTGAAAGCACTGACCAGCTACACTGCATTAATACTTACTGTACAATAAAGCTGTGAAAGCCAGCATACGGCTATTATTTATTACTAATAAGAAAATTCAATTAACAAAACATCGTAAATAACAGGAAATAACCATATTGCAAGTGCAGGCAGACCAAGTTAAACCATTCATTAACAGCACATCGCCAAAAGGGATTATTCACACCCTGGGGTACCTGGGAAACCATTCCACAGCACACTCTTCCCTACCACTCAGATTTCTGTATTGCCTCTGCAAAGACTTGTGTAAAGGATTCCGTGGCAGATCACTGTGGGCTGTTTTGAAGATATTCTACAGTATTTCTAATTTTATATATGTAATATACAGCAGTATATGCTTCTCTTACCATTTGTTTTTTAACATTGCTCAACATTATCAAAACAAATGCTAGAGGTTGCCACTCAAGAACTGCCAGGATCACTGCGGTCTCAGACCATCAGCAGAGCTTGTAGCTGCACTGAAACAAATGCTGCTGCAACGAGACAAATGGGAAAGGTGAGGAATATTGTGACATAGAAAACTGTGCATTGCAGCAAGTGCTTCTGATCACAAAAAGCCCCTTACACGTGCCCTTATGAGAACAGATATGCTTAAAACCAGAGGGACGTGGCTCTCCACTGGTCACCACGCATCACTGGGCATGTCCAGAAAAACCCTGAAGCACTCTGACACTCAGCACTGAATTGCTGACCTTATAAAAATATTTGCTGAGCAAAAGGTGTGTTTATTCCTTTTCATTTTAGGTGTAGAAATGAAAATCATGAAGGAAAGTGATGTGGAGAGGCTTCATTATAATCAGTATATAAAAGTGCCACTGCATACTGATAATAACATCCTTCACTCTGAAGTTTTCTTTCACAGTGGAACTTAAAAGCTGATGCATAATAAGGAAAGCAATGATAAAAAAACGAAGTTTAAATCTGTGAAGATTCTTTGAAATATTTATGAAACAGGGGGTTTTAAATCTAGCTGTTCAGGCTCATTGTTCTATTATAAAATATTGCCCACAATGTTTTTGTTCTGCTTCCCTTTTGAATAGCAGAAAAGACTGATATCCTTAAAGAGAGGTGCAAGGTACTATTTTAACACCAACCTCTAATGCTTTTTCTGCTACTTGCAGAAAAAAAGAGTGATCACAAGGCAGTTCTCTCCCAGTTGCATTTGAAAGTAGTTGCATTTGACTTCAGTTAAAAAAAAAAAAAAACAACTAAAAAAAGATAGATATAGATATATGAGAGAGCACCATCAATAAGACAAGATGTTCTTTCCCCAAATCTCAAACCATCCAGGGTAGAAATTCCCTGGCATTTTACATTGACCAAAGTAATTTTTTGCAGTCACAGAGTAATGTTTTGAACATTTCAAATCCAAAGCTGAATATATTACTGCTTTGAGAAATTTCACTTAATCCCCTCATTACTTAAGAATAATGCTCCCTATTCACTCTCTGGAGAAGTTTGGCTGTCAAAAAGAATAATGATTTCCAGTCTTTTCACTAGAAAAGACCAATATTGCTGCAAAATCTGTCTGTATGGATTTTGAGTGGTTACACTTGTACCACATTACAAAAACAGAGGGTGGGTAAAATGTAAAACAGAAGTCAAAGAAAAACAAAACTGACTCAGGACGTGCAGCAACAGCCCCGTGTCTCTAACACGGCATGGACAAGGGCACTTAGGGCACAGTCCTGACCTACCCACGAGTTTGCAATCCCAAACCTGGATTTGGGCTCACCACAGCCTTGGGAAGGAAGCCAAGGTATCTCCTGCTTGCTCCTTCAGCTGAACCACCCAGGGACAACAAGCCCTTGGAAGGTCACACCCCCCACACCCCCTTGCTGTCCTCTGCCTTTCTGTTTGTTTCTCCTCAAGCAGCAGCTCTGTTCACCTGGGTTTTAAAAAATGTTTAGTAACATTTTCCCAAAGACACAAACTGATGGAACACACTGATCTCCTGCCTTCTGCAACAGCTTTCATCCTTCTACAATGTGTCCCGGTTTAGTGGCCAGAGCTTTTATCATCCCCATTTTCCAGATGGGAAATGAGCTACCAGGTGACTCAGCTTCTTGTTCAAGGTCATGTACATAGGTTTTCACAAAAAAAAAAAAAAAAAAAGGAAGGCTGCCCAGGCATCCAAACCTCTCTGCATCTGGTCCCTCCAAGGGAAGGGCTAATTCCCAGCTAACTGGACAACCTCTGACACACTGGGACTGGAGGCTTTCCAGATGTGTCCTGTGCTTTTGTGAATTCAGCAAGTGGGACCAAAGGTAGAAAAGCCAGTGTTAAAAACTCTGCAATCCTGCTTTTTTTTTTTTAATGTGTAAACTTTTAAAATATCTGAATTTTATTAAAACTTAAGCGATCTAATTATTTTTTCTGTTAAAGCTACATTGGGATTCCATTCTGTATTCAAAGATCTGAAGTTACTTCAGAACTCACTGTGCATTGTAGAAAGTATAGAAGTAATTGTATTAAAGGCAAGAGCAGCAGACCCATTCCGACTTAACCTGTATATCAGTGTACTTAAAAATAAATCATAACTGTGATTCACACTTAAGAAGGATTTTGTAGGGCAGCAAACACTTCCTTTCTGCCTGCAGGCACTCAAAAAAAAAAAAAAAAAAAAAGAAAGAAAATGGTGTAACCAGAAAATCCTTCATAGCCTGGAAATTTAACCTGGAAAATGAAGATTCAATGGCTATCCCTTTCCAGTGCTTTTTCACATATACTTAGTTCAACAAAAGCCCAGAACAAGAGGTCAGAAGATAAATATTATCACAAGCATCTGTGGTTTGTGCATCACATCAGCATCTACAGCAGTATCTGCAGCAGTAGGACAATTTCTGAGGCCAGGAAAATATATTGTGGTAGTGCTGTCCTCCACTCATCTGCTGGGACACTGGGAAGAAACAAATCACCAGTCACTGTTTTGTCTGAATTTAAAAAAATTTTAAAAGCCCTAATATAGAAGCATTGTCTATAAGAATGCATTCAATATCTGGACAAACAGGGAAAATATCTTCCTAACAAAGGACAGCAGGTCTGTCAAGGGACCTGGTGCTTTATTGACAGCTGAGAAACCCCACTGAGACACTCCCCTGGCCCATCTTCTGGGAGACACATGAGGAAGTGGGAACAGGAAAAAGGCAGGCAAAGAGCCTCTCCAGAGCAGACAGGGCTGCATCCCTCATTTGCTTGCAAATTATTCTGGAAAGTTTCCCAGGCTACAGTTCTGCTCCTCTAGTTTGCAGGCCCATGTATAAGAATGGAAAGGGAATCTGAATTGCTGTCACTGGGGTTTGCAGGAGCCCTCTTTGTTATTGGGTTGTGTTAGGACTCAGTTGGATATTTTTTTCTTCTCATACTTCACAATGTACAACAGAATCTGCAAGACTCCCATGTCCTGCTGCAAGATTATGAGATTCAAAGCAGTGGAGTTTCTTTCTGAAAAGCTAATTCGTTTATCACCAGTTAGTTTAGCATCATCAATTTTCTCTTGCTAAAAATAAATAAATAATGATGGAACAAGAAAATGAAAAAAAAAAACCCCAGCAAAATCCATCAACCCAAAAGAAACCAAGAAACATTTAAGAGGTTACATTTATCTTTCCAGCTGGCAATGAAGACAAGCACTTCTGACAGTCACTTTTTTAAACCCCCAGAGTGGATAATGGCAACACAGCTCACCACAACTGCTGTGTTTTAACACTTCCTGGAGAACTTGTGTTGCTGCAGGGTTCAGTGAAAGGAGATGCCCCCCATCCCACACATCTAAAAATTGCAAGGGAAGGTAAATACATCCCTTCACACTTCCCAGGAAGGCTACATTAACTGTTTATTTATGCAGCTCAAATCCTGGGAAAAAGAATTAGTTTTTTTGTTAATCCCTTTTGCTGTGAGAGAGATTTTGGTCAACCAAAACCGATCCTTGAAAACAGCCAGGGCAGTACTTGGCATGGCACGTTCCAGCTTCTTCCAGGAGGCATCTTTCCTCCTACTGAATCTCAGATCAATTGGAAAATTAAAACATTTCAGCAGCAGATAAAACCACTACCAGCAAGACCCAGTGAAAGAGACTGTGCAAGTAGTGGCCAGGAAATCCCACTGGTGTGTGCTGTCTCCTCAGGTCAGCTTCTTGCAGTGAGCACAGAGCAGCCCAGGCTCCCAGCTCTGCCTGGGCCGTCCCAGGGGATGGAGAGGCAGTGAGGGGAAAGCAGGGAGTGAGGACAGGGATGGCAGCAGCTCAACTCAACCCAGAAATGCCACTGCTCTAATGGATCTGGAGAGGGAGGGCAGCAACACTCAGGAAGCAAAAATGCAAAGGCAAGACTTTGAAATGCACCTTAAAAATTAAATAAATGAAAAATAATCATTTTATTAAAAATGTAAAGCAAGAAAAAGAACAAAAAGAACGTGGTAGCAATTCAAAGTTCTTGTAATTAAACAAAAGGGGGTTGGGTTGTTTTTTTCTTTTTTGCTTTTAACATTTATGCAGCCTATGTAAGCTCATGATTGGTGTTTGATTCTCCTTTTATATCTACTTATTTCAAGCACTGGGCCTCAGGCCTGGAAACCATCAGCCACAGGCTGGTGGCTCTTTGAAAATCCAGCTGGCCAATAGGAAGCCATTGAAATTTTTCAGCTGGCACATTGTTACAGATTGACTTGAGAAGTCCTCTCAGCACATGAACCTTCTGCTGACAGTAGTGCTCCCTTTGGACCATCACACCAAGTGCCAGGCACATCTCTGTGGCTGCACAGGAAAGGGAAGTCACACCTTCATTGTCTGCAACCAGAACGAGAAGCACCTGGAGATGCTTCTCTGAGGGTGAGCAAGGTGTCTGCCCCTTGCTCCAGGTCTAAATGCAACTCTGCCAGGTAGGAAAAAGTGAGGGTGAAGGAGACACATGGACACAGTTTGGCAAAAATTAGAGGTGTTACAAAGAAAAATGGTTTGCAGTGCTCTTGTTTCTTTCAACAGAACTATTATACATATAAAACCCCCAAACAGGTTTCATTTAAACACTGTGCAATAGCTCAACAAAATGCTGAAATTCCATAGAGGAGTGCCAATTTATACAAGTATCTAAATCACCAGGACTTCCCCAGACATTCACATTAAGCTAAAATCTAATGTTAAACACAATTTCAAAAGAAAGAAAGAAAAAAAAAAAAACCACCAAATACAAAAACCCCAACCAGAATTTTGGTAAGCGGGTGAAGGGATAATTCATAAAGACAACTAATAATTTTTCCTATGATTCATCCCGTGAGTAACCCCCACAGCTGCTGTTCTCAGGCAGCAAGGAAAAGTTGATTCGGGTACAAAATAGCTGCATGACTGAAGTTTTTTAACACTATGGGATCTGCAAGCACAGAAGTCTGGGTCAAGGAAGGTCCATCACTAAACCCTCATGGCAGGTCAGGGGATGCCCTATTTCTGCAGCAGATGCTGCTGGAGCTGCTGCCTGTTGTGCCTACAGGACCACCAAAACTTCTTGCCTAGGGCTTGCTGCAAAGGTGCCAATTTACTTTTGTGTAATCTGCTGTTCCCCTGCTGTGCTGCCACATTAATACTCGTGTAAATTCCTCACCTGAGAAGGGACTGCGACTTTTAACTACTGTTTCTGTCAAGCCTCCCCAATAAAATGCTTTTCTAATCTTAGCACTATTCCAACTCATTAAGCACTAAACTTTCTGAATTCACTGTGGGACACAGATTTAGCTTGTTTAGGATGCATGGTCTCAAAAAGTAATAGTAACACAGATTATTAAAAAAAAAAAAGAGATGGTTTTGCAGCAAAAAACCACTTACAGAAGAGCCAAGTGCAGAGCTGGACTCACCCAGAAGAGAGCTATTTCAGAACTGCTCATAGGGTGTCTGCCCACTGCTGGAGCAGCAACAGAAACTGCAGTTATCATTACTAACCCACGCTAGACACCCAAAACATCTCCCTCCCCCAGCAGCCCTCAGCATTAAACACTGAGAGATATTCAAGAATGCACGCGCACAATAAAATAAAATGCACAACTCAAAATACCTTTTTAGTGCTCCATTATGTGAGCTGCTGGGTATGTTACTGCAAGTCTCTTCTTCCTAAACTGCCTGTTGTTAACAATTCCTTACGCCCAAAGCACTCTGAACCAGAAGGTGTCCCTGTTAGTTTTTCAGTGCGAGGCTCCTACCCCTCTCTCACACACTGGTGACACTTTCAGCATGGCTGCAGCTGGTTTAAGAAGATCAAACCTCGCAGCCAATACAAGTTACCTGCCCAATCACCTCCCAAGGCATTTCCACCTGAACACCCTTAGTAACAAGCTGCAAATTGACCTGCTAACAGGACAGGCTGTTGCTGGTATGGGAGAACATCCTGACACAAGCTGCGTTCTAGATAGCAGCCTAAGCATCCCACAGAAGATGCAGTCTGATGAAAGCAGGAAGGAAATAATTGTTTGGGAGGGGGCTTTTTAAGCTGAAACAATAATCTTTTAGTGTTCTTCCTACAGAGAGCCTCCTATGTGCCTGCATGATGAGGGAAGGAGACAAGTGAGAGGCAGAAAGCTGTTTAGACACATATACACAGCAAAACCTGCAGTACAGAAGCCAGCCCTTACCATGATTTGAAATCAGGACGTGGAAGAGGGGACCAGAGATCCTGCTCTTCCTTGGCCTGCAGGCAAGGGGAGGGTGGTGGGAGGAGTAGTGTGAAAAGGAATGGTGAAAAAGCTGAGCCTAAGAGGAAGCACAGGTCAAAAACTGGTGCCTGAGATCCTATTAAATATATATGAGCACAGCCAGTGCCACCGGTTTGGCCCTGCACATCTTTGAGTGGCACATGGGGAGAGCCACTCCTGGGAGAAAACAGCAGCAGCTCTCCCTGGCAGGGATCACAGTGTCACAACACTCATGCCACGACAACACTTCATCCCATCCGTCCTCTGGAGTGCTGCAACTGTCACATCCAGGCTCATTTTGTGGCAAGTTTTAGAATCTAAAAATGACTCAAGGTTTTCTTCTGCCCTTTTTAAAGGACGGGGTAAGGTCATTCCATCTTTTAAGCTGCAGTTCAAAGTGGATGGAAGGACTCCATCCCAACCTAGTGGGCTGCTGGGGAGACATCTCCAACAGCTGAGCAGGGGTGGGAGAGAAAGGGAGCTAGCTACCAAAATTCAAGGGGAGAAACAGGTACCTGGCTGAGGAAAGAGCTTCCCAGAAGGCTGGGAGAGCCACACAAGAGGTGACTGAAAGTCATCCCAGCCAGAACAGGAGAAAACAGGAGCTATCAAGACACCCTGCTCAGAGCTGTAAACCACCTACTCTGTGCTGAGTGGGCACAGTGGGAATGCTGGGTGGTGGTTCCCCTTCCTGCTTCTCCTCAGCTCCCTGCCTGACTGCAAAGGAGTGACTATTTAGCTCACAACTGCAGAAACAAGCAGGGAGAGGTAGAAACACCCTTTTTCTCATCTTCTCTCTGCTCTGACAGAACATTAGTGCTTTTACTGAACAATTTACCAGTAGCAGTAGTGAAAAGGAAGAAGCAAGTTTGAGTGGAAGGAAGAACTGAAAATAGAGCCAGCTGGAAAAAAGATTTCCATAAAGCTAATTTTTAGCCAAAGCCCTCTTTTCCTCCTCCATGTACATCTCTGTAGGAGATTTCTAATCGTAATTACACTAATGAATTAGTCCATGGGAGAAAAGGCAAACATACGCTTCAATACTTGGCCAATTCTAGCTGATACACTCTCCAGAAGAACAATATTTAGCATTTTACACAAATGGCTTTCATCCAGTGACTAATTAGTCCTCTTTACACAGAGGCATGTGATTTTTTTTTTTCCTTAATGTTAAAAAACCCCAAAAAGTGCACCATCTCATGCTAATCTGCAATTACAAAATGTTCACTTCCTTACCAGAGAACAGGAATGCTGCTTTAGAACCTGATGCTGCAGGTCTGCTCCAGCTCCACATTTCCTATGAGGACAGTATTCCCTGAAAACCAGGGGACTACAGCTAACCACTGCCAGCCACCTGCAGGAGCAGACATTCAACAAGAAATTAAGCCCCTTAAAACCACTCAGAGAAACTGTTTTCCTAGCCTAGTGTCTCACTAGGGATGGTGATGCTTATTTCCCCGCAAGGTGTAGATTAAATTCAAGCCCATTGGAATATACAGCAGCATCTATCATGGTGACTTTTCAGCCAAACATTGGTATGGTTTATAGTCACACTGCCATAAAATATTGCTGCTTGCCTATCAGGAGGAGACCAACTCCATCCCTGAGGCAGAATATTCTCTGAGGGCTAATACAGCCGTGTCTCCAAAAAGCTCTGCACACAGACTCCTCCAGACAGCCAGGAGAGGTTTGAAAGGCTCTTGCCCATGGCCTGGGCATGCTAAAATTGATCTTTGCTTGACAGTAGAGCAGAACTGTGTGAAGCAAGCAGAAGGAACAGATTTATATGCTGTTTCCAGGGCAATAACCAGATCCAGTATCAGAGTGGGTCATCGCAAGAATTGGCCCATCATTAAATATCACACACATACCTCACTTTTGCCTCTCCACAAAAACCAAGCTGACCCACTCTGTTCCTTACACCCAGACCAGTGTTCAAGGAGGGTCATCAGAGATGGGTTAAAAACCCATAAAAAGACAGCAGCCCAGACCCACCTGTGGATGTGCTCCCGAACAGAGATGTCAAGGAGTCTGCAGGGGATCACACACAGCTCCTACATGGCCACCATGGTGGTTAAATGACTTTTCTTCCAATGGTTTGAGAACATGTTTTTGGGCTTTACATTTCTGATGCAGTAATTGTTCAAATATAAAAGCACAGGCCATGTGGCACTTCCTAGAACACAATTCACTTTCCGTGCAAAGCTGCTATGAATTTAGATAAATTGTCATGAATATGTAAAAAGGTAATTTTCAAAGATTCACAGACTCACTTCATAGAAAATATCCTTCCTAGCCAGAGCAGGCATTGACCATCAGGCAGTGACTCACATCCTGCACACTCAGGTTGACATGAATTGCTTGCAGCTCTCCTGTATGCAAAGTGAATCACCATAAAACTTGTCAAATTGCACCAAACTCTAATGCAAGTTACACTCAGGGTTATGACCCCGGATAGCAAATATTAGAGCTGTTGCCTCCTTGGTAAAATATTTTATCATCAGAAGTTTATTATGCAAACAGCTAACATCTTCAGAAAATTTCCCTGAGGTCGAAAGCTAAACAGGTACAACACGTTTCAAATGTTAATGTGTTTAATACCACAAAATCTTCATTATAAAACCATAATGGTGCACATAATTCACTGTAAACCATCATCCAACAGAGAGACAGCATCTCCCCAGAGAAGATGTGAGTGCAAAGACACAAGGAGATACATCACAGGACAGCACCACAGCTCTCTGTCCGGGCAATGCCAGCTTTGAGAGGAGGGAATAAGTGCAATAGATATGCTGGGATCCAGGCAAGGAGGCTGAGATAGGATTGGGATGCCTCTGACACACGCTCTGAGCCTGGGCCTGGTGTGGACAGATGAGCAGAAATGCTGAAGGTGACAAGTAAAACAGGATTAGGAGTGAACATTTGGCCAAAAATAAATAAAAATCAGAGCATTCATATTTGAGGAGCCCAACACACTGCTGTCCTTGAGGAATATTCATAAGAGATGAAGGAATTCAGCCTGAGAGGTGAGCACAGAGGCAGAAAGTGCTTCAAGGAACAATGACAGGGACAGAAGAGATGAAGAGCAGGGCAATTGTCAGTAAATCAGATTACAGGGAGCACAAATCCTGCCACAGGACAAGCAGAAGTCTTGGTTTGTCTGGTGAAGCAGGAGGATTCAAGGAATGTCTCTTCTCTGAGGACTGGCTCAGGACCTGCTGGAGGCAGCAGCCAGGCAGAGGTGTGGGCAGGGAGCAGGAGGGCTGCCTTGGCCACAAGGACAGGGGATGGCTGGTGGGGTCAGAGGGTACTTGGAGAGGAGACACAGAACAGGAACACCTACAGAAATTGCAGGTGTGAATAAAGCTCTCTAGGAATAAAAGCGGACGGTGAACCACCAAAATGGACAGCCTCTCAAAAAACAAACAAATAAGGAAAAAAATAAGACAAAGGAACAAAATGAACCAAAAAAACCCCAACAAATAAAATGCAACTAAATGAAAAGGCTGAAAATAAGTCTATAAAATTATAGAGCCACTGCCAAAACTCACTGGGGATCATTGTACTCAAACTTCTGGGACGGTTGAAGCTACATTATTTAAAGTTGGTTTGCAAATACATTACAAAAAGTTGCACACAGTTACTGACTGAAGACAACTTATTTTTTAAATGATTGTTTGAGCACATAATTACTTCAGTGATTTCACTTTGCAGTTTTCCAAAAACTACAAACCTTTTAGTCCCTAACTGTGAAATTAAGCCAATGAACACTGATACCCTCAGAAGTAAGGCCCCATAGATACAGAGGAGAGGGACAGTTTAAGGAGTACAGTCAGAAAAGTATCTGCAATGATGGTTAAGATCCTTCTGGGACCTCCTGAAAGTGAGAGAGCTTAGAACCATGGCTTCAGATGCAGGAGGAAGGTACAGCTCTGATGTTAAAAGGAAAACACACCATACCCAAATCCATACCACTGAGAGAGTCAATATCAGCTGGAGTGATCCAACAGCCCGACTAAGAGGTCCATCCTTTCTTTGCTCATGAACTGAAAAGATTTTCTCTCATGCACAAAACAGTTTTGGCTTTTTTAGGAGAAGCAGAGAGCCCTGTTCCAATTGATCTACCTTGCTGCCTGTTCTACTAAAGAAATGCAACATCTCTTGCCAGCAGATAAAGAGGTCACCATCTGAAGCTGACCTGCATCCATGGACTGCTTCCATTCAAACAAGACAACTGTACTTTATATTTTTTGAGCATCTTACTGAAGCCAGTATCAAAGAGGAAACTACAGGCAAGCACATATTTGGCTTTGCTCACAACTTTTCATCAGCAGCTCTCAGCGCTGATCAAGATGATTTCATTCAAAGCAGTCCCTCAGCTGGCCCAGACTGATAAACTGCCCCCATGTACTGGATTCCTAAATCATAGGAACATTTGACAGGGCTTCAAAGTCACTTCTTATACTGTTCTAGAAAGTCTGAATTAATTTTTTCCTCCACTGCATACAGAGAAGTACTAATTCTTATAAGAGATCCAAAGAACTATCACAGGATGAATCACCTAATGAATTACTCAAGTATGTGATTCTCTCACTTCCCACTGCAGCTCCCTAC
>NW_008238644.1:3087231-3131408 GCF_000691975.1 Corvus brachyrhynchos
AAGCCAATCCTCACCATGTAAAGTTCAGTCAACCATACAGAGCAGCATTCTGAAGTTTTGTGGTCATAGCCCATCCAGTTTGAAAATGACACACTTGCAAACAGCCATGCAAATCCAGCTGAAATCCAAGAAGGAAACTTATTTCAGTGGCAGCTCTGAAAACAGTGGTCATACCCACTGCCTGCCTCAGGATTTACACCTGCAGGTTTAGCTAAAATTGTTTTACTCTATCCCATACAGAGCAGCATTCTGAAGTTTTGTGGTCATAGCCCATCCAGTTTGAAAATGACACACTTGCAAACAGCCATGCAAATCCAGCTGAAATCCAAGAAGGAAACTTATTTCAGTGGCAGCTCTGAAAACAGTGGTCATACCCACTGCCTGCCTCAGGATTTACACCTGCAGGTTTAGCTAAAATTGTTTTACTCTATCCACCCTCAGCTGTGCACATTCAGCAGTGTCTTCTCACCCAACACAGAAATAAAAGCAGGTTTTCCTTGTACAGAAGGACACATCCCCCCAGCAGTATCAGCATCAGCAGACTCTTATCCCCTTCCACAAGCCAGCATAAAAACAGTGAAATAACTTCAATGGGCTTCAAGAAATATTTACTCTGAATCTCCATGGAGTTGTATTCCCCCAGAGGTACTACAGCTCAATGTTTCCTGCAACCACATAGACTGCTATAGCTATTTATACTCCAACTAGAACATACCATGCAAAATTAAAGTGGCTACTCTCAAGGAGCATTAATAAAAGCAAAGAAATTAATGTCATGAGGTTCTATGGCTTACAAGGGACTTCTGCTTAAAAGTGCAATACAACAAAAAGATTCCAACCCCTGTTGGAGCTCCAGAATTGCATCCAGGACGGATGACCACCATTGTGATAAGCAGTAATCTCAACAGCAGCAGGATCGCTGTTAGCAGGGGGACAGAGAAAGGGCAACCAATAATCCAGTTTCTCTGATGGTACAGGGCTGTCCTCTCCCAGCTGAAGCTGTGGCCCAGCACTGCCTCAACAGCTTGTCACCATGTGTCCCACCAGAGATTATATTCCTCTCCATGCATTTGAGGTGTCTATATGAATAGGCCTTAAACTGTCCCAGCAAAAATGAGCCTGCTCAGCGCTGATCATTTCCTTTTTATTAAGCGAGCTCACTCGGTGCTTCTTTACCCATTCCAACACAAACTGTTCAGACAGGAGATCAGTGCAGACAACCCTTGTCACCTGCCAAAGCTGTCAGTGCAGAGGCTGCACCCCTGATGTAGCATTGGCGCGTCTCATAACACATAACTGTACAATTAACAAAATTTCAGACATTTTTAATAAAGCAAGACTTATTACTATGAAAATCAATTAATCTAATTTTATATCTCCACTATGCCAAGCCTGTTGCATATCTCCAGGCCTCTTAAGCATTCACAGGCCTCAATTGTCCTCTGCAGACCATGGGAAGAAGCACTGCTCTCTGTGGTCTTTGTCCAGATGTTCTGCTGTTAATCAGTCCTCCCTTCCTGTCACAAAAGTGCTTGTTAACAACAGTACACACTTACTTTGTTTTTTCTGTAGGCCTGCATCCAGACAGTTTGGACACTTTTCTAGTTTTGCTTCAGCTTTTCTTCTGACAGATACTTTACCTCAAAACTGACAGCCTTTCCCCAAGGTGCAGTACACACAGCCATGCCTGTACACTTCTAAGCAGATTTCTCTCCACCCTGAGTTTTACAGATACAGCCCCACAGCTCTTTGCTACAGCACCTCCTTTCTTAAGCCCACACCTCAATGACAAACCAAAAAGGGAGGATATGTGCAGGTACCACCCATGCAAGGGACTGATCCATGGGAAGTTTTTATGCATCTTTTCACTCCTACCCACCCTTCCCACCTCCACATTTACTCCCCTTGATAGATCCGCAGGAAACTTTTCACCTTGCACAACTTAATCCTGTTTGGGTTTTGCCCTAAAGCCCAATAACTCCCACTGTCCCCGGAACTATGTCGTACAAACAGGAAATTATTCTCTCCCTATCACATGAAAACCAGACAAAATTGGTATAGCTGTCAATAATAAGTGGGAAAAGGGCTAATAAGTTTGCCTATAAGTGTATTTTACATTCAGAATTATAAAAGAGGCATTATTATTTCAAAGAGATGTAATTATATTCTCCTGTTTCACCAGGCAACAGGACCAGTGTCAGGCAAAAGGCCACTGGCATACATATTATAAAAGGTAGAAAAAATAACATTGAAGATGCAGAAAGGAGAGGACAGGACAGGCTGTGGGAAGTTATCAGCATTTCAGCAAACGGTGAAATGCTGAAAGACTTAAAAGAAATTAATAACTTCAAGGGAATCAGCTGAGCACAATAACCATCAGAAATGCACCTGAATGAAGTGATACAGCACAACTGATAAAAGATTATGAAGTGAATATACACTTCAGTAAACAATGACTGACCTTAAAGAGATCAAAAAGCTCAGGCCATGGCAAGGAAATGGATCTTTTGAAGGAGAGGTGTTAGCCTCAAACAGGTTCATTAAGAGCACAGTCTTTCACAGAGAATTTGTTTCACTGGCTTATTCTATTTTAGAAGGAAGCAGAACTGATGCTGCTGCTACACACTCTGGCTGCAATGTCCCACCCCATGAGCCCAGTGATTCTCAGGGTCCTCACAGTGCTACAACAGGCTGTAAAACCACAGCCTGCAGGAGCAGGGGATGAAGACAGAGAAACTGAGTTTCTGCACAGAGCAGAATTTGGGATGGTGTAATTCCTACACGCTTCTCTTCAGCCTGGGTAATCCTTGTGCTGGGTTACACATCAAAATGGAAGACCTCAAACACCAGAGCAACAGATATAAAAGCAGTTGCAGAGAAGAAATTACTAACAGAGGTGTGTCAGTTTAGTCTCCTTTTCTTCATTCCTAATCCAAACCTTGTACCACAAAAATCCCAGATGAGTCAGTAGGCCAAAATGCAATTATTCCCCATATTAAAACTATGCAGGCATAGGCAGAGAGCTAACACCCCGACTGATTTAGATCCTGAGCAGACAATTGCTATGCTCTGCACTGCACTAACCTGTGCTTTGCCTCCTCTTTCAGTCAACTCCCACCTCAAAACATCTTTCCAGCCACCTTGGACAGAGGCAAAACCTCATCCCTTACCTGGTGATGTGCTGCAAGCGGGAGCAGGGACAGACACGGCGGAGCTTTCTGAGCACAAGAGCCAGCCCACTCATTCTCTTGTGCTCACAAATTCTCTTCTTTTCTGGCCTCACTCGCAGATAAAACTAAGCCGCTACATAGAGACAAATCCTAAATATTGACAGCTCATAAAAGGCTTAGTACTGAGGACTGCTATGAAGTATTATTTCATGGCATAATTTGCTTTCCCAAGCAAGCTGCATTTCACTACCAGAGGAGAAGCTATCGGAGGTTCAGAGAAAGCTTCTGAATCACAGCTGGGGAGGCAGGCACAGCACAGGGCACAAACACTGCTGGCATCTGCCAAACACCTAAGAAAAATTATGTACACTTGTACAGGAAAGTGTAAAGCCAACAGCATTCTCAAAGCACACAGTGTTATGCACCAAGTGTGTGAGGTTCATTCTGAGCCTTGGGAGTAAGCTAAAACCAACCAAGGCCCCCATGGGAAAAAAAGTTACTTTTGATTTTGAACAGTTTGTCAATTCAGTTTGCTGCTTGTGTGAGCACACAGGGTGGAGTAGACCATGGACACAAGTGAAAACTTAAGAATATCAAGATTTTATTTCAACATCAGAGCAGACTTAAAGCCTTCAGCTGACTTTACAGACACTCCTTGATTTTTCTTTCATAATATTCACAGCAGTGTTTTATGATTTAGCCTTTCTTTACCAAATGCTAACACCTAATTTCCAGAAACAGATCCTTTGCAAAATGGATTTTACTAAGCTGATTATTTAATATGTCAACTTTGTTCTTTTAATGATACTAAATATTTTCTGCCTTCACATTTTGTGGAAAGCCCCGACCATTCATGCCTGCCTCGGTGATTGACATTCCCTTCCCAGCAGCTCATCACATCCTCAGGCACATCTGAATAGACTTCTGTGTCCAGAGGGAGGGGATATTTAAGAGCAACAGATACTTTTGGAACCATGTGTTTCAGAAATTTCCCACCAATTTGACAAATAAATTATAAAGTACCTCCCTAGTTTCAGCAAAGTGCTTCTGATTTGCATTTCTGTAGATAAAAATAGGATTCAGGGGAAAAGTGCAAGACAGGCCCAGCTTGATTCAGTTCCCTGTTTATTCCCAGTGCTAAGTGAGTCACTAATGAAAAGCTAATGGGACAACCAGCATCACTGGCCTTTCCTTAAAAATCCTTCTGGAAACAGAGATGGTACCACAAGCATTTGAATTCTCATCTTCCCTGCCCACGTCAGTTCTAGAAAGAAAAAATTCCAGACATCAGAGGCTGGACCAGGCTCACACCAAGGCAGTGGTGTGGGAATGTTTCCTTGGGCAGCTCTGGTGCCAGGTTTCCATTCTGCTGCTCAGCCCAGTTTCATTCTCAGCTTGTTCCCATCTGCACGGGCTGTCCATCTCATTTTTGACACTTTTATGTCAGAAATTACAGCAGTAAAAAAACAAAAGCAGTGAGGAACCTGCAGACACTAAGCCATAAATGTCTAGGCTTATCCTTCTTGTGCTGTGGGATGAGAGAACAGACACAGGGATGAAGGGCCAGCAATTTAAAACTGGTCATAACATGTCAGCTAATCCACTGGAACTTTGTGCTAAACACAAGAGGTTAAGACTGAAGCAGGGGCTAAAAAAGGGTGGAGCACTGATACCACTTGACAAGAACACTTCAGTTTCAGCACAAGGAACAAGACTCTCCAGTGACTGCAAGCTCCTGGTTTCCTTGCAGGGGCCATTAGCTCAGCCTCAGGCTTGTTTCATCCTTCCCTGCAGGTAGCTTCTTGCTGCTCCCCTTGAAGCAAAGGTCCCTGAGACCAAGCAGGACCAGGCTCAGCCTGAGCAGAAGTCTGAACCAGCTCGGCAGCTCCCATGCCCCTAAAGCGGCACCCCTCTGTCCCAGAGCACTCATGTCAACCCTTTGTCCCAAACTGGGATTACACATAATCCTCTGACTCAGAAAACCCCTTCACTGCTGCTATTACTGGATGCTGCAAGTGCATCATGCTGAATACTTGCAGAATTCCCTTGGCTTCCCCTCGGGGGGCTGTGGGATGTTCCCAGGCTGCAGGGGCTGTGGGTACCTGCAGTGCCCCTGGTCACACATTCACTGCTCTGCACCCACCCATCATTGTCTGCACACTCCAGCTGGAAACAGGAGGCAAACACAGGCAGCAAGTGGGAAAAAAAGAGTGAAACAATCACCTCAAACAGGAGCCACTCCTTTCTCTGAATCCCTTCCCTATGAAGTAATTGTGCATGTAGTGACAAGACCTGGCTTCCCAAACCAAACCAAACCAAACCATAGCAGCAGCAGCAGATGCTGCACGTGTTCAGGAACTTTTTACTTGGTCATTTTCTCCAGTGGAACCCCAGGGAATTTTGACTTCTCTCAGTTCCTGGAGAAGTTATCCTGCATCTCATCTCCCGATCCGTGCCCAGTCTACCTGCCAGTCCCTTGGCCGCAGCGTGTCAGTCCCTCCTTCTCCCACTGCTCACCTTTACCTGAATTGTTCCCAAAAGACATTTCATCATGACATTTCTGACATCCCAGCTGACATTGCATGGTCCACTGTAGTGGCACAACCCCCAGGCATCACTACCTGTCATGGCTCTACAAGGCACAAACAGCTACTTAAAAATATGTGGTTCATTCAAGCCACATGCAGCTCCTTTCTGAAGCTCAGATTTATCACCACCTCTCCTCCTGATGCATGGCATAGCCTTGCTCCAGCTATTCTTTCACTGCCTTTTAAAACTGAAACCAGTAAAATTAATTTCATTAGATTTGTAAGGTATGTAAGAGACACTGTATTTTCTTTTATTATCTTAATCTGCAATTTTCTGATTGTTCCCTCATCAAAAGAACATAATTACTACAGTGCCTGTTAGTTTAATCTTTATGAAAAAAAAAAAAAGAAAGCCTAAAATAAGCTGAGACTGCAAAAAAATGTAGTGGATTCTGGCTCACTCTTTGAAAGGACTGAAGCATTTTTGTCAGCTGCCTGAGTTCATGAAAAAAGCTCAAAGGTGGCTGCAGGAGGTTACGAATGGAAAGCTCTTCCTCTCCCCAGGGCTCACTGAATCGTTTAAATACGCAGCTTAAAACAGTAGAGGAATGCTTTTCTATACTTTAAAAAAAAATGTTATCCTCTTCACCACCCCTTTTTTCATATTTGTGGAAAAAAGATGTCAAGAAGCAGCTCTGAAGTGCTTGTTATCTGTTCTGTAACTAGACAGGACTGATGGCCCTCCTCATTGCAGGGCAGTTGGGCAGGATGATCTTTAAAGGTCCCTTTCAACCTATTCTATGATTCCATGTTCTACATTGCTGTTAAAGCAACGCGTCCCTCTTCCTGCAGATAAAAATGTACTTCAGAAAAAGAATGCAGAGAAAATCAAGTCAACTCACCTGTCTTTCTGGCTTCATTGCCCAAGATCAAACTGCTCCACTTACATCCAAATCAGACAAGAGAGAAAATTTGAAACTAACCCACAATTAGGTGCTTGGCATTCAGACTGTGAACAGAGGCAGAGCTGGATTGTTTGCACAGAAAAACCTTGAGGATAACAACGCCAGACAGCCGTCATGAGCTTACTTGGATACAGAGTACAGATCAGGGCAGCCTGTTTGGGCATGCAAATGTTCCTGAATTTTGGTGACCTAAGTCTAGCTAAAACTATAGCATGAGGTCGTACATTCAGCCCTAAGGAAAGTCAGATAGATTTCAACCCTTAAGTGTCATTTTGTTTTGTGGCTCATAGCTTACCAGGGACGTAGCAAGTGACAGCAAAGAGTTACACAGTGTAACATACTCAGAGGAGTTGCTCTAGCAAGGCAGGACCATTTAGAAAAGTGACACGAACATTACCAAGGTCTAAAGGCAATGAGATGTCACAAAGCCCTTCACAGGTTTTACGTTTTGGGCCTTCTCCATGTAAGGAACGCAACAGGAATTCAGCCCTGACCTCTTCCTGCCACCAGCTGAGCCAGATCACAAGGCAGTACTTCCATAATAGAGGAAATGCAATAACATTAGCTATCATGTTCACATCAGGAACTTCTGGCTCTTAACATCTCTGTTTCTGGAGGATTCCCACTTGTTCTTTGCAGGTGGTGCACAGATAGCTGTGATTTCCTCGAGCTGCAGGCACAGCCAGGTCAAAGCTCTGTGTCGCAGACTCTTCTGAACCACACGTCAGCAGCATGGAGAACACTGGCCTTTCACTCTGCTGTGGGTTTAGAGTATCCCAGCAAGTAATCTCTGAACTAGTGAGCCCTGTCTGCTCAAGTCCTGGAACACATGATATTGGGAATCCAGCCAAAAAATGTTTCCCTGGAAGGGAAGGAGTGTAGCCAGTCTTGAGACAACCACCAAGCCCTTCAGGCATCTCAGTTGTTTAGCATTTTTGTCATTTTCCTTGTTAAAATACTGCTTTAAAAATATTTGGCATGTCTGGAAGCTAGCAGCATAATCTTAATCCTTGTCTCCATCATTAATTCACTGAATTATGTCTTCCCCTGGTTCCCAATCAACCTTTTGCCCTGGTGCCTCAATGTCAATTGTGCTATTAGTACAGCAGCTGGGAACCAGGGCCCCTCTGTAGCATTAACTCCATGTCTGAGTGCAGGGAGAGGAAAAAAGGCAGGCCCTGCTGCGGGGTTAAAACCAGAGCCAACAGCAGGTGGGAAGACAGAGGAAAGGGATAATAAAAACAAAGACATGCATAATTCTTCTCCAATCAGAAACAGCAATCACAGCTCACCACCTGCTCTTAATGCTCTTTTTCAGTGGACAAAGTCATCAGAGCAGTTTGCAGATAAACACAATTAGTTGTTTAGTTTAGGCATTCGTAGAGATTACGGGGCGTTAGAGATTACTGTGCAAAGAGAGCAGAACACATACATGTGGACACAGCAGTCATGCAGTGGATGCTAAATGTTTTAAGGGCATTGCAGAAAGGAATTAGAATATATAAGAGATGAAAAAAAATGGAGAAAATTAATCAAAGAATAGAGGGATTAATATCAGGCAAGCTACAGGGGTTTATCTCTTCCCATTCCTGGAAAAGCCACTCAATGGAAATGATGAAATCATCTCCCTAATCAGAACAGGAAAAAACCCACTGACATACAGATATGCCTTTTATGCAGCAGGAGAAAGACCAAAAGGTCTTTTCTCATCTCCAGTTTTAATGACAAATACAAATTATATAAATTATTTTGCACCTGACCATTTGTGCTATAAGAAGCATGAGCACAATCCCAGCAGATAAATTGAAATCCTCTGAGAGAATCGACTGGAACTGGCTGGGTGTCCCTGCACACAAAGCCATGGCCCTCCCTTGTATATCCTCTGCAAACCTACCTCCTCCTGTTAAGCCATCGAGTTTTTATTTGTTTAGCAAGAGGGAACCATGTTGCTAAAGTAGGTTTCTTTAGAAACTAAAACATAGAAAGATGCCTTTTTGAACACAATGGGTTTTCCAGAAACATTCCTTTTACTTTCACTGGGAAACTACCACCACATCAACCCTGGTTTGATCATTCACAAGCATATTGCTAAGCTATTATTCATATGCTGGGAAATATTTTGCTAGATGGCAAGTCTGTCAAACAACAGTAATAATTCTTGTTTGCAACAGCTAGGACACATGAAGCATAATCCCAGATAAAAACTGTTTATAGGGTTTTCTGTCCTGCTCTTGTCAATCACTACATACCAGACTGGTTAGCTCTTTGACTTGTTTTTGTTTTCCTTTGAATGTTTTCACTCTTTTAAGCCAGTTGTCACAGACACAGTTGACATTGTTTTGAGCTCACCTTTTTATATTTTCCTTATGGTTTTGCAGAAATTTCTCAGACATAACTGCAGGTTGCTTCTGGCATTCAAACCCCTCCTCTGGTTTATAACAGATTCAGTGCATAATTTTATTTGCCTTGGCCATAATCGAACTTCTTAATGGCATTTTTTCTTCAAATAACTGTGGGTGCTTTTATCTATTCCGTCTTCAAATCTATCACCTCTGAGGTAACAGGGATGAGCTCAGGCCAGGGTGGGACATCAGCCCATACGTGGTTGGGAGATACAAGGTGAAGGTCAGGACCAGGATTTCTCTTGCCCCTTTCCACTCTTTGCTGGACCCTGCCCCATGCATTTTACTCAGGATGTATCCCAAGGACTTCTGCCCCACCACAGAAGTGGCCCCACCCTTTCCATCTATCTCATCGTTCAGCACTGTCTCCCAGTACTTGAACACGGTCCTACAGGGTGCAGACATGTTCCCACCATGAAGGGAAACATTTCATCCCCTTGCTGCACACAGATCTGGCACACACACAGTCCCCAGCCACGCACGTGCTGCTGAGTGAGCTCAAAGACGTGGCATTATTAAAGGGTGAGCAGCTTTTGTTTGAGCTCATCTAGAATTAATCAAGATGTAGGCATTACTTGTATACAAACCCCCTTTTCCTGAAGCCATCTGCACAGTGACATTAAGAATGGCAAGTGAGCTACTGACAAACCATCTGATTTGCATTTGTGGTTACAGCACACGAGAAACTGTTGGGCTACAAGTAAGATCCAGAACTGCTTTTTCTCCCTAGTGTCAGCTCAAGAGAAAAACGTAACAACATCCAGTGAGGAAGCACTGGAGCTCTATGCAGGATAAAAAGAAACTAGACCTGAATGCTGAAGTACTTCAGATACACAAACACTTTACAGAGCACACTCCAGTCATCCATAAGTGCTTAAATTGTGTATTAGGTCAGACCTTAAAAGGGGGGGGCGGGGAGAACAAATGATAATTGATTGATTTGTGATAACATACACCAACAAAAATGTGGGGTATCATCAGTGCAGCCCTGACCTCTGCCAGCTAGCACTCCCAGGATTTTCTGCCCCAGCAGACTGCTGGCACTTCCCTCTCCCACCGAGGTCTCTGGAAAGGTGACGTGTAGCAGAGTGCAAAGCCTTCACATGATGGGAAGCAAAGTGGCTGCTGGTATTTCATTTTAAGTGGCTCATCTAAATTCTATAAAATCCTGATTCCAGAATCACCATATATGGCAACCTTCATTGCAGATTTCAGCTTTCCCTGTTAGGGCAATATCAGACTGGGCTGCTATTAACAAAAAGGCAAAACCACTGAGATTGTTACCCAAAGAAGCCTTTCTCTCCATAACATTTAAATGTTCTGTTTGTACATGATACCATGCACTCCTTTGCATGACTTCTTTTATCAAGTATCTATCATACACTTATTTGAATGAGTGTTTAATCCATATGGTAACTGTGCACAAAAATTCAAATTGTAAGTAGTGCTATGAGTTTGGTTCATGCTATGTGTCTTTTAACGTATTTAGTCATCTCCCTGTCTGCACATCCTCCTCCATACAGTATCACTGGTGCCTGGTGGAGACTGCAATCCGTTCATAGAGATGCAGATATTCTACTCAGTAATAGCTAATATTTTAACTTATTTGCTATGGCCTGTAACCACACAGGTACAAATCTGGATTTATGTTTTTTCACGCCTTTGCAGTTGTGCTTTATCCCATACTGCCGTAGTAGGTGACACAGCCTACAAGAGACAGTCATTCAATTAATTAAAGATCACTCCCTGCCACTTCAGGCACACACAGCTTGTCTGCTTTTGTGCACTCACTTGAACACTTAGAGCCCAGCCCTGCTCTCATTACATTTGAAGTTACAGCAACTCCACATGAGGAGAATCTGCCTTTGACCACGTACACAGAAACATAACTGCAATAGTTTTCTTTTAAATACATAAAATACAGATGGTTTATACTTTAAAGATAACTACAGCTATCAACAGGCCAGATTTCAGCTTCATTTCAACTCTGCAGCACCCATATTTGGCACAGGAAGGACTTTTCAAATGTAAAAACCCCAAACACACAGCAATCTTATACATGTTCAGGGTCACATTTCCAGGGCATTGCAATGTTTTGCTTCTTTACGGTCACAATGACTTAAGTTAGTCCAACCTCAGGAAAAATGTTAACATTGGATGAATGCACCCCTTGAGAATTTTTATCTGCTTACCCAAAATATGCTGCAGGTCGTGTGAGCCTGCATGGCTCCCCTTGCCTCAACGAGGAAATATTTCCTGGGAGTTTCTCAGGAGCAGAGCTGACAGCTTGCTGCCATTACACAGCCAGGCTGTGAAGTGCAATGGGAAGCACTGTGCTGGGTTAACACCTTCCATTGTCAGCCTCGCTCTACAGACTGCTTACTGGCTTTGGGGAGGGTTTCCCACAAAGGTGATCAGGCTCTTAAAGTGTGACTATGGACTCTGGAGATGCTGAGAGTTTGCACTGAGTTCCCCACCACTCACTGCCTCAGCAGCACAAGCAGCTGCAGGAGCAGGGGCCATCCAGCCCGAGATGCTGCTATCACCCTTTCAGAAATAACACTTTGTGATGCCTGGGTGCTCCATATGGATGCCCTGATCTGATCTGCACAGTGCCATCCAAAATGTTCCCAACTTCACTGGCCCAGAGACTGAGGCAACAGCACAAAACCTCTGCAGCTGCACATGGAGGGGCCCTTTGGAGAGCACAGTAGAGGGGCAGAGGAGCGTGTGGACACAGCACTGGCCACAGGATGAGCTGGAGAATGCACATGGGCATACCCAGGAGACTTTTTCTCAGCAGGATACGATTCACAGCTCCCATCCCTCTGTCTGGGAAGATGCACCTCTCCTGCCTAATAAAATGAAATAAGCAGTGTAGGATGGGATAAACCAGCTGTTCAGATAATTACAGTGGTACGGGAGAGCACAAACAGCAAAAGCAATGGGTCAGAGGGTCTGATTCAGGGTCTGAAAAGAGTTTTGATTTCTTCTGTCCTGGTTAAAGAAACCACATTGTTACACTTGTGCTTTGGTTGGTTTGTTGGTTGGTTGGTGGAATTTTTTAAGATACCTTTCAAGCTGAAGAATTTGTAATTCTGATGCTTCCTGTGGGAACTGAAGCAAATCCTCAATATGGTGAAACAATGAGGCTCCCAGCACGGGGAGAACAGGCAGATCTCAAGTCTGGGGAGAAGAAGTCCTTTGGTATGCTTATAACCACAAGAAGGTCATCCCAATGTCATTGATTAGTCAGATGCATTTTTGCCATTTCAGACACTAAGGGATACAAACCATCCAGTGTCAGAAATCTGCCAAAAAAAAAAGCCTTGGCAAATGCCGAGCTCTCTGTGCTATGTGCAAACTGGCAGACACTCCAGGTTTCTGCCAACTCATATAATTACTCTTTTAAAAATAAAATAAAAAAAAAAAAAGAAAAGAAAAGAAATGTCTCAGCCTAATTTTTCCATTTTTTAAGACAAGAAGTCTGCTAGATGCTATCTTTCTCTCAGAAAGCTTGGTGGCATAGGTCAGACAGAGATAACCTGAAGTAGACGCCTTTTTTTGCTGTTTTTCTCCCTCAAGAACCTAGTCCTTGTTCATATTCCCAAGGTACAGACTGCTCCAGAGCTTGGAGATTCGGGGCATAAGATCAGTCATGAGCTGAGATGTTCATCTCCTCCAGCAACTGAAGGTCTACACGATGAATGATTCACAGCTGTCCTCACCATCGCCTACTCTCTGTCTTCAGAGAAATGAAATCTTGCCTTGGCAAAAAAGAAAAGCAACTGCATTTCTACCTCCTCTTTCAATATTTTTAAACTTTTCTTTCATTCCTGTTGGAAATTAGATGTTTTAAGAATAGGCTTAAAAACAAGGTTAAAAAAAGAGCATGCAAATACATTTGCACATCATGAGCAATTGCTGAGGTACTTTCATGGCTTTATTTCTTGTTTATTCCCACATAGGAAACATTCTGAAAAAAGTTTTTAGAATGAAAAGCAATGAAGTCCCACTGAGGTATTTAATGTTTTTCCATTAGAGGTTAAAAACACAGATTAAAGAATTTTGTCAGTATTCAGAAAAATGCAGTATTTCTCTGGAAACTTTGGACACAGTAGCAGCTGGATTGAAATACAGAATACAAGACCAAAGGTGGTTAAAACACAACCCAATCTAATTAAACAATCCAACCCAACCTGTCTGAGATTTGAATCCTGATGCTATCACTTGCTTTCCTCCACTTTAGTGAATGTGGTGCAACAGTGAGACCAAAGGAGAAACATTTGCATCAGAACCTAGATTTCTGCGTGAGTCTCACTGCACAATCAGCAGAGAGAAATGCAATCTGTCCTTTGCCAAGGTCGGTGTCCTAGACGCATAAAACAAGCTGTAGTGCCCAGAGGTGCTCCTCCAGCTGCCCCACAGCCAGGGGTGGGCAGTTTGGGAGGGCAATGCAGAGTTGTAAGCTGGGGAGGGACATTCCCACTGCTCCAGCAGGACAGGAGGAGGAGCACGCTGTGGAGCTGATGGTTCCATGGGAGGTTTCGTGAGAGGAGCTCAGCAGGGCCCCTCAGTCACTCGGAGAGGACTGGATGCTTCTTCCTGTGCATCAGCTTGTTTAAATGGGAGGAGACAAGCAGGACAGAAAGGCTTAGAAAAGGAAAACAAGAACAAGTGGAACAAAACATCAATATACTCCACTATTTTCTGGACTAGTGGAAAACAATTCTCCAACAGTCCTGACTGATGCTCAGTCAGAAACAGGCTTCTAATTGAAGGTAATTTTTCTGTCCCCCGAAAGACAAAAACACCTGTATTGTGTTAGTCTGCAAAACAGGAGCACTAAGGGTTGCAACACCAACAACAGCTTCACTCCAAAGAGGAAAAGTTACTCTTACACTCAGTGGAATTGTGTATGCCCCAGGTAAGAGATCACAGCTCTGCATACTGTGACTCCACAGTGGCAAAGCTTCCTCACACATTTCAGCATCTTTAAGCTGAGGGCACTTAATTTGCTGCACAATTGAATCAGTAAATGGGCTAAGTGGGTAAAATTTCCTAGAATGATGGTGGTTTTTTTCCTTCTTTTGAATTATGCTTTAAATATCGCTACTTATTCAAGGACTCCCTTTAACCAAGGAGAAACTAAAATACATAACCAAACACTCATCCAAGAACATTTAAAGTGTCATAGGAAATGCTGTTATATTGCCATAATTAGTCATAATCATGAACTCCCACATTCATCATGTTTCTCAGTACGTATCTGTACTACCACAGCACCTCGGAGTCACCAGCATGTACTTAGGCTCCAGTTCTAAGCACTTTATAAACACAAGCCACAATGACTGCCCTTGTTCCCAGTTTACAGTTCACTAACCACAAGCTCCTTCTCTTGCAAGTTTTATCCCCTTGGCACAGCTCCTCAAGCTAGACATTTCTGGCTCTGACCCCAGAGTCAAGTGCCATCACTTATTCAGACTCTCATCCTCGCTGTTCATCTCACCTTGGGGTAAGAGGGGATCCTGCAACCTGTGGTAGGAGGTTACTTGAAAATTCATTGGGCAAGTAGCTCTCCATTGTTGCTGCAGAAGGATTACTCTGCAGCTGTGTTTGAGGGCACTGCTAGCATAGTCTTCCTTCACAGAACCACTAGTCATAATTTCTGCATTTATGTCTACGGGAGATACATTTCAAGAAGGCATCCGTTTTTAATACAAGTATTTAAACAAACAAAAAAATTATCTGGAGGCAAGTGTTACATGCAGGAAATTAAATATTTAAGCGGCACTGAAAGCAGGACTTGAAATCCATATGTTCTGCAATTTGTATCTTTTTCCTGCTACCGGAACCAGTAAAGCCTCAGAACCTCAGATGAAACCCACAATTGAATTGCTGGCCTCTTCTTGGGTTTTCCTGTATCCAGAAACTAGAGTTACTTTATCAGAAGATGCTAAATTACTTAAGCCCTAAAAAGCCATTCATGGCTGACCACTCCCTGAATAATTTCTCAAGTGTCTGTTTCTTATTTAGATTGTGTATGGTGCACATTTTAGTGCTTGGCTGCATTATACAGATGAGAAGTAAAAGCAAGTACAGGTTTGGTAGAGAGAACAAATCAAGCCCAGCTGAATTTAGTGATTTGATCTGCCATTCATTTACAGCCAAAGTAGCTGCTGCTATTTGTATTAGTTTCACACAATAAAGTATTTACATTGCTTTTCTTAGCTTACACTATCTAATTAGAATTATGAAATAATAGGGGACCCATACAGCAAATAACTTCATTCAAATCCTTTGATACTACAGCATAGCATGGTATGGCAAGATTTGCAGTGCCACTTATGTAATGGCCTAAGACATAACTCTTCCTTCTGAAAAGTTCTCCTCCCCAATGGAGGAGACAGCAAATCCACCACACAGCTTGTCTCAGCTCTGCTGAGATGTATTTCCTGTACCTCCTTCTTGGCATTAGCATTTCTGCACATCCATACCTGTGAGGGAAGCTATTGTGTGATTTGGGGGCAGGCTCTTGTTCATAAGGAGCTATTCACATAATTACTAGGGTCAGATTAATTTACAGGATCACAGAAGCTCTGTGCTGCAAAGTTTCTTAACACTCCAGGAGTGTTCAGGACTGCCCTGCACACGGGATAGACCTCACCTCACACACCTTCCCACCACAGCAAGGCTACAGCTTCACTCTCCAGTCACCTCAGCTGCCTTGTATCTCTGGGAAAGGCCATTCAGCTTTTCTCTTGGCTACCTATCTCCTAACAGCAGGGACACTTAATAGTTCAGTGTTGTTAGCATAGGCATTTGTTCAGTATTTCTGCTGCCACGATTCATAGCCATGCACACGTACAACAGTCCTTTCAGAAGGGGAATTTTTTTGGTGGAGCACTCCCACAGAGCAGGAAGCTCCTCAGATCTCACCCACAGGCAATGAGCAGCTTCCCCCTCACAATGATATCTTACTTCCAGTGCAGGTAGATGTTGGCAGTCCAGCTGGTTAATTTTTCCTTCAGGCACAGTTGTACTGAAATTAAACTAAAGCAAGGAAAAACAGCAAAAAGCCAAAAATCCAACAACAAAAAGACTACCAAAAAATTGCCAAAATACTGAACACCCACCAAAATAAATTATGGTCACTTTTTTTTTAATTATATTTGTTTGGTTTTGTTTGTGCCAGTATTTGTAGTGAGCACTTCTATTCAAATAAAAGACAAATAGCAACCACCTGTTACATTCACTTGCCAACATATCTGTATTGAGACAGAAGCATTTTCTCTGTTTTCCATGGCATTCTGATGCTCCAATCACCAGAAATAAGACAGGAATCCATAAGAGGTGTAGCTGGAATTTAAAAGCAATGCAGAGGTGAATTTCAACTGATCACATTACTCACTTTGCCAGTCCCTCAGACTAACAGGAACATTTCTAGAACATCCTCCAGAAAACAGTAGGACCACAACAGTTACCCCCAGCCACACAGATGTGGTTTGGAGCAGTTTTCAGCAGAAGTATGAGATGCAGAGCACTTCTGTCCCTTCAAATGAGCTCTCATTTTCATTCCCAGCCCTTCACACTGCCAAATCCAGATTTTGTGCAGTGCACTGTTCAGTGGTGTGGACCATCAAGACAAATCTCTTGCTAATGTATAGGTTTGACATTTTCAGATTTATTCAGACATATTACCCATAAAATGGCTCTAACACAATAAAGGATATAATCAGAATTGTCTGTTCCCAGGATGTTTGGCACTTCATAACTCAGATGCATTTAACTCCTCGATAACTCTTGTACATTTGGATAATTTGCTGTGGTAATGTATAATCTTGCCTGGTGGATTCATACCTTAAGAAATTTAATAAATTCCACAGAAACCTGCATAGCCCACATTTACTAGTCATCACTCCATTTAAAAAGCCCATCCCAGAGTGTCAGCACCGCATGGTCTCATCATGTTGCTGCAAGGCAGTGACGATCAGAAGAGCATTTTACTCCAGGTTTCTCCACACCAGAGGTGGAAGTGGTGGCTCATCCTATTACCTTCCACTGTTTCCAGACCACTCCAGGTCGGAGAGAGCAAAAAATCACTTTAGGCTCAAGGTAAAATGCACATTCCAACTCTTCTTCACACCAGTCAGAGAAGGAGGCCAAAGCCAGAAACAGAAAGAAACAGAAACCTGCTCACCTCTACACACAAGTCAGGGCCAAAAGACAGGAACCAAACAGGAAGGAAAAAGATACCTGTCAGTGCTACATCCTCTGTGACTACAGGACTTCAATTTTCAAGGCAATCTCCTCAGCACCACTCTCAAGTGGTGCAATCACCATCTCTGGAAGTGTTCCCGAATGTGTGGATGTGGCATTTGAAGACATGGTTTAGTGGTGGACGTGGGTGTGCCACATCAAGAGTGGGACTTGATGATCTTGGAGATCTTTTCCAGCCCTAAGGATTCTAGGAGTCTGTGAATTCCTAAGCCAGCAGCAGGGCATCAGTGCCTCAGGTCTCTGCCTGTGCAGACAGATTTCATTTCTAAATGAGCCCCATCTGCTGATCTCTGGCATGGGACACTACAGCATGGGGCACCCCAACTTCTCAACAGTGCTTCACACCCACTCCTTTAAACAAAAAACTGTTCTCTGCAGGGACATCGTGGAGTGTATGAGCTGAGGGATGTGCTATATGAAAATTTCAGTGAGTGCAGGACCCACAAAGGCCCAAAGTGCACCAAAGGCCCCACCAAATGCCTTCCCATGCCTATCAAAATCCAGCTTGCTACTTCATAATTCAAGTTCCTGCCTGCTGTTAAATAAATATCTAAAAGTAGAAACCCGCAGAACCACAGAGTCACAACATGGTTTGGGTTGGCAGCAACCTTAAAAATCATCTTGTTCCAACTTCCCTGCTGTGGGCAGTGATGCCTTCTAGTAGACCAGGTTGCTCCAAGCCCCATCCAGCCTGGCCTTGAACACTTCCAGAGGTGGGGCATCCACATTTTCTTTGGTCAACCTGTTCCTGTGCTCATCACCCACACAGTGAGGAATTTCTTCCTAACATCTGATCTAAAGCTGCTCTCTTTCAGTTTAAAGCCATTCCCCTTGTCCTGTCACTGCATGCTCTTGTCAAAAGTCCCTCTCCATTTCTCTCAGAACCCTATTAGGCACTGGAAGGTGCTCTAAGGTCTCCCTGGAGCCTTCCCCTCTCCAGGCTGAACAGTTCCAGCTCTTTCAGGCTGTTCTCACAGGAGAGGGGCTCCAGCCCTCTGAACACCATCCTGGGCTGCTCTGGACTCACTCCAACAGAACATCTGCTCATGGGTGTCAGGCTGCTCCCAGCCAGGGCTGCAGCTGCCCAGCTGTGAAGCTCCTTGGCAGCTTTTGCCCTTAGAAGGGTCACTGTGTCCCTGACATCTTGCGCAGGAAAGAACTCATCCTGAATTTTAGACAATCAGTCTAAAATTTTCAATCTAAAAAGAACATGATCCCGCAAAGAGAGCCAAAAATTCAGGTCTCATCAGTGCCTTAATTACACTGGGTTATTTGCCTTGTTTGCAGCTTTACCAGTATGAGGTAATTACACTTATAGGAAAGCAATGTTTACAGCTGGAAACACTAACAGGAACAGAATCTATAATGTTGAAATCCACCTAGAGAGTGCTATTTTATTTCATTTCCCCTCTATTAAACACTTCTGCAAGAAAGCTCCACTGCAGACAGCATGGGACCTTCCTCTCTGAGACTTTCCAGCACAGTGGTGACCCAGACTGTTCCCACCATCTCTGGGCACAGGATTCCTCCCATCAGTACCAGACCGAGTGGCAACCTGAGGCCATCAGTGCTGGCCAAGGCACCCTGCAGAGCCCTTGGAACCTGCCCCACCTCTTGCAGAAAAAAAACTGCAGCAGGAGCTCACTGCTGTGAGGGCCTGAGTACTGATGTGGAGAACTGGTGAGAAAACACAGTATTATCCTGTCAGAACCATACAAATGTTATAAACTCCACACTCTCCTAGAAAAGGCAGTGGGAAAAGCACCTGCATATCCAAAAACAGGGCTAAAAGGGTGCTGTTCCATTTGTCTAAGCCCTACATCAGACAGTTCACACCTTTCCAAAAAACATAGGGCTAGACAAACTAGTCTATTGTAGATAGATTTGTTTCATGAACCACTTGTTCATTTATTATGATGTAGATATAAAAGAGTCTTAGAAAAGAATTTCCTCTAAGACATTTTTGATAAATTATTGGGTTCTGAAGAGCTCTGGAAGCACTCATTGATCACTAAGACCCTTTTTAGTATTTCCTCAAGTATTCACCTCTTTTCTTTCTGTGATTTTTAATTCAAAGATGTAAGTGATGATGATTTTAGGGTCAGCAGGCACACCAATAGTTCATTTATCAGTATACTTTGCTCATTCTTCTTTATCTTATCTCAGCACAGAAAGCTGTGGACTTTTGTTTTCTTTAACTACTAAAGATTATATATGTAAACAGCAACACAGCTAAGAGTAGAAGTCACTGAGCATGGTGTAATTATGTAGGTAAACAGCATCAAAGCTAACAGTAGAAATCACTGAGCATGAGGCCATCTGCTGCAATGAATTTTCAGAGTATCAGAGGAGGTAAAATGTGGCTTTGTCATAAATTTCCATGAATTTTCTTACAGCAAAACCTTATGTTTCTGTACAGCACCTCCTTAGAGAGAAGAATCCCTATTCATCTCACATGCCAGTCAGATAATATTTCTCAGGACAGGTTGAATACTCAGAGTCTGCTACAAGATCTCATGCAATACAACAAAATAGGGTAAGAAATGCAGAATAAAACTACATCAGTGGGAAGGTAGCTAAGAAGACTATAACTAAGCAGGCTAGAATTTCACAAGAATACTCATATTACCACATTACTCTCAGGGTTTAAATAATAGCTTGGTTAATATCACCAGGGAATATCACAAAAGCTGTGAAAATTACCCAGTGCTGGGGTCTCAGGTTTTGAGTCTTGCAGAAGAAGCAGCCCTACCTCCAGAGTGACACCACTGTGCCAGGGGAGCCTTTGGTGTTTCCCTCAAACCATGGGTTCAGTTGAGGCACCAGCTCCTCCAGGCTGAGCCACGAGCTCCATCACCCTCCAGTCTTCCTCAAAGCCTCATTCTTTCACTCTAAGCCTGCAGCCAGGATGTGCCAGCTCTCTGCAAGAAGACTCATTTTCCTGCTGGGTGTCACACAGTACACTGAAACAACTGTGTCATTCAGGGAGAGGTAATGTGCATCAATTACTGTGACAGACAACAAGAGATTGACCTAATATGTGCATTAATACAGTACCTGTTCATTTCTTAAAGAGGTAGTTTAGACTCATTGCTCCTGCAACACATTACAATCTCAAATATAATTAATTCCAGTTTTAAGTGCAACAGCTAAAGACATTCAAAAATCAAATCTGAAAAACTTATTTTTGATTCTATAGCAACAAGCTGCTCTCTTCATAGTAAACATCTCACAATAAAATTACTAACCTCTTTTTTTCTTGAGACTTCAATACAGAGAATTGCTTTCGGACTTGAATTTTGCATGACAAGTTTCAGATGTATTTGAATTTATAAGGCCAAACAAACAACTCCTGAAAACAGCGATTTAAAGTTTAAACACGAGCCTTATGAAATAGATGATGTGGTTAGATTAGTTCTCCAGAAGTTATAAGAGATACTGCATTCAGTTTAAAATGTCTTAAAGTGTGACATGTCACAAATATCTGCATTTCTGGAAGGTGATACAGCTGGCTTGTTCTCACTGGCTCAAACACACTAAGAATTTAATTTCCTATTACTCAAAACTGTAATTTTTAATTTGCAGCAAAAAAACAATAATTGCGACAACTAATTAGCAACAATGAATGTCTCAGCAGATGCAAGACTTACTCAGTGCCTGCCTCCAATTTCCCATCACATCCTTTTCCCCACACACCAGCTCCCCAGAGGGGAGATCCCCACAGTGCCCAGGAGGAGCAGAGCTCTGGGCCTGGTCACTACACACTGGGTGGCAACAGCACCTGCTCAACATATCAAAATTACCATCCAGGTAACTCTGTTATGAAAAATGTCCAACATTCAATAAGACACTCATGCTCAATACTCTCTGAGTTTCCTATTCAAGCCCTGGAGACATGACCAGCAATCCTGTGAGATGCCAGATGCTGTGGAGCAGCCCTCAAGCTTCTTCTCCTCAGAACTACTCTGTACTTCCTAATTCAAGAGGCTTTTCTCTTCCAGAACCAACAGTAGAGAAGTTTCCTTACTATTTACAGCAAAATACATGCCACATGCAAAATGCTGCGAGTTTATTTGCTACTAACCAGTTGCTGTATGAAGTATGAGATTTAAACACCTTTTTTGTCTAAGGGAAGCACAAAGAACAAAGCATTGCTTGATTGGCATAAAAGGAATTTTTTGGGAAGGAAGAATTTCCCTTGAGCTTCCAGTGTACCCAGGAGGAGGAAATGTGAGCAAGCCCTTGAGTCAGGCAGGATCCCAAAATGACAGCATCGGACTTTCAGTGCCACAGGGCACAGCTGCCCCTATGGTGGGCTGGATATTAGCCACTCTTCCTCCCTAAAAAGTGAAGTGTCCTTAATACAAAGCATGTGGGGATTGCATGATTTAGGGAATGCGAGTTTGATTCTGGCATTTACTTATTACAGGCAACTAATTTAAAAAGGAAAAACAGATGCTACAGAACTTTGAGAAAATATCCTGAAGGCTGATTTACAAATCCCTGGTTTCAAACTGGGAAGCACCCTGCCCAACAACACACAATGAACAAGAGACCAGCAATGGCGAGGATATAACATTCAGAGCTTGGCTTGTAGACTGGGTCAACACAAACTGCATTTCTTTTGTGCCTAGAGCATAAATCAGCAAGCACACGGTAAATTGGTGCAACATAAAACAAGTTGCAGATTTACACCACGTTAGCTGCTCATTGCAGCAGCTGTCCTGAGCCCTGAGAGTCAGCATTCAAGGAGCAACCAGAGGCAGCAGTCACCCTGCACATCCACATCCTGCATTGCCTGCACTCAGCTTGCAGAGCCCACCACGGTGTCTGCAGCAATCGCAGTAAGAGCAGGTGTCCTTTGGGCTTCAAAACACTGCACTCATAACTCACGCTTTTGGCAAAGCAAGCGAGCCTGAGAATCAATGTAAAAATCTCAGCTGAGCTCAATAATCAATAAAGTGTAAATCTCTGCCTTTTGCTCCTGGGATGATGCTTACTTGATTTTTTTTTTTTTTTTTTTTTTTTTTTTTTTTTTTTTAATTCTTGTTAATAGGTGGGTTTGTTATACAAGCATTGCAGCTATTGCACTTTATAAGTTTTATCCACTGGTTTTTTGGACTTGCATTCATGTTGATCTGGGTAAATGAAGCTGAAATTTAGTCAGGATCACAAGACAGGTTCTGATGAACAATCATCATTCTTATCAAATTTAAATTGCACAGAGAGTGGTTGACTCAAGAAACGCATTGTAATTAATTATTACAATCATTGTTATTTTAAAATTAATTTTGACAAGATCCATTATTGGTAAGCACCATTAATTTTCTCTATTCTCCTGGCTGTTTTTATGGGACACTGAAATTATATATGTCATAAAAATTGTTCATTTTAAAGTATTGTTAAAACTTAATAAAATGACAGTAAAATTATCCGTACTATAGAATGTGTTCATGGTTATGAAAAACTGGTAAATTGCTAAATAAATAACAGGCTCAGTGAGAAGGAAAGCAAATTTGTACTGCAAAGGAATTGATCTATTTTACATGTTACTTCCCCTAGAAAACAAAAATGAGGGGTACAATATATTAAAGTTACATATTTTTGCAGGCACATAGAAGCTCATATTGGAAATTTCTATTTTGTGTTAATATTTTCTCCAGAAGTTCCATAAACAGACAACGATCTTGTGATGAGGCAGTAACAACGCATCTGGGGGGATATCTGGACTATTTTCATGTATCTTCCTTAGAATAAACCAAACTGGGAATTCTCCTGGTTGCAGACGATGAATCAGAGCTGGATTATTTGCCTGCCCCTGGGAACGCTGGCTGTGCATTCTCATTTGTGCACGCACAGAGTGCAAACAAACACATTTGCACCGCTCCAGCAGCAGCCCCTTTGCTCCTATATAGACCTCAGGATCAGGCACAGCTCAGTCACCTCCCTAAATTAAGGAAAGGCAATTGCCTGTTGACAAAGCATTCAGAGGTGAACAATTCTACCAAATACAAGCAATGCTAGGGGAATACTTCTCCCAGCATTCAAGGCATAAGTGTATTCAAGAACTACTGTAGAACTTAGTCCAGGTGTCTGTAGGCAATATTATTGAAAGAATAAGCAAGGGTCCCGTGTCAGAAAATGTGCATTATTCATATAAATTAACATTAAACTTAGGAGGGGTGGAATATATTGGGTTTGTGTGGTCAGGTTTTGGTAGCAGGAGGTGGGAGGGGGAGGGGGAGGAGACCATAGATGTGGTTTCTCTGAAAAGCTGCCAGAAGCTTCCCTCATATCCAGCAGAGCCAACATCAGCCAGCTCCAGCAGACCAAGGCTGAGCCCATCAGCAACACTGGAGAGGAGGAGGGAGAGAAAATGGGAGAGAAGCAGAGCCCCTGAGGAAGGGAGGGATTGTGGGGGGCAGGGGCTGTAATATTTGGTTTTATTTCTCCTTCCCCTGATCTGATTTGATTGGTAATAAATTAGACTAATGTCCCCAGGTTGAGAGTTTTGCCCATGAGAGTGACACATGAGAGATCTCCCTGTCCATACCTCGACCCACAAGCCTTTTGTTATATTTTCTCTCCCCTGTGCATCTGAGGAGGGGAGTGACAGAGCAGCTCTGGTGGGCACCCAGCCCCAGCCAGAGCGAAATCACTCCAGTCCCGATACTAAAACCATAATGGTATCGGATCTTTGCTGGTAAGAGAGGAGGAAAATGGGTTTTATGGAAATACATCAGCTATATATCAACATAATATATATATATATCAACACAAAGCAGTACATGCCCGAACTCATGACATCAGCCTCTCAATACTTGTTTACTCTTTTGGCAATTGTCCCTTTTATTTGCATTTAACCAGGTCTTCTGCACGTCTGCCACATCAACACAGGATTTAGGTCCCTCTAAAGAATGTCCTTGCCTTCACAAACAAGATGCTGCACTAATAGATTTTCCCACCTTTCATTTTATTTTTAATAACCTGTGGAGAGGAGCCTGGGGCATACTCCAGGAAGCACTGGGGCTATTTATTCCACTAGATAAACTGATTCCTAATGATCCAGCTTCAAACAAACTTCAGGAACACTCACACTGCTCCAGACACTGACACATTACCTTGTTTCTTTCTCAACAGAGCTGCAAGGCTGCTCTAGAGCTACTATGACTGTGAAGATGGGCAAGTTGATTTTACATGGGGATGCTACAGGCAGACTTGGTTGCTACAACCTGTTCAGATGAAGTTACTGATGCTACTATATCTATGCATAGCACCTATTTCAGTAAATAATCTCAAGTTGCAGTGAGGAAAGCCTTTTATGCAGAATTACGGCGTCCCCAAGTGCTCCTTGCGGAGTGGGGATTCCACATCCACTGGCAGCACCTGACGAGCTGCTCTTACCCAGGGTCTGAAGCTTAATTTTGCACAGCCACCACCTAAACCCATCAGAAACACCAAAAAGAAACTTAGCAGCAAATAAAGGAACAATAGATATTGAGAATATCTAATGAGCCCTAACCTCAGAGCTTTGAGGTCTAGATGGAATTGGAAAGGTCAGAAGGTTTAAGGAAAAAAAATATACAAACTCTTTCTGGGCTAATATTATCCCTCAAAAACGGAGTAAAGAAGACAAATTGAAAGTGAACACTTTCTATATTTCTCTGAAGAAGTTCTAAGTGATTTTATAAAACTTGTTTTCAGCCAAAAGAAGGACATTTTCAGCTCTCAAAGAATGTCTGATTAGTACATTTCAGCTGTTCTATTTCCCAGCTGAACACAATAAGCAAAGACAAGAAAAAAATCAGTTTAATTAAATATAAAACAGTTATTTCTGAGCAATCTGAAATGAAAATAATTTGCCTAGTAAACAAGATGCACAACAACAAAACAAAATGCTAATAATTATAGGTCATGTCAGTATATCCCTCATTAGCAATCAAAAAAAAAAAAAAAAAACCCAAACTCAAACTTAATAGTTATTTAAGAGTTATTGTACCACTTCAAAGATATCATCAGCTCCTCAGCAAACATTTTTTGCTGTGCACAGCCATACACCTCAGCATCATTTTAACTTGACAGAATTTCCCCAAAATGTAGATTTCTTTCAAGCAAAGCCACACACTTTTGTAGCGGACTAGATAGAAAGACATAAGCAACTAAAAATCAGTGTTTGATAAACTGTTAACTTTATTTCCCAAGTTCTTTTTGCAGAATGAGATGGGAAGAGATTCCTCAGCATACCACAGAAAGTGAAACATTTTAAACAGAGAAAAGATAAAGCATTTCAAGAATTTAATACCTCACAGAAGTATGTGGCTTACTGTTTTATTTTTCACCTAAAAAACAGCATTCATATTCAGTGCAGTGCTGGATGCAGTTGCTTATATTCATTGGATTTTTCAGTGTATTACAATGACAGGAGAGAAGGAGAACCTCAGAAGAGAAAGGAGGAATAAAATACAGTTTAGAATAGATAGACATTCCAAGCTGTTTTGTTTTTGTTTGGTTTTTTTTTTCCTCTTATTAGTGTGTTAATTTATGTTAATATCAAGAAGAGGAAACTCCTCACCAAGGAATTTAATAAGAACGTAATGATCTGAAAAATAAGAAAGCAAAATACATACAGATTCTGTACTGTACTTTCTGATGGTTGGGGTGCCACCAGTCGTGGAACAAAAGCCATTCAAAACACTGCAACCCCAGATTATCAGATATTTTCATTATTTCAGTCAGTTCGATCACAGGTGAGCCATGACTGCCAGAACATCCACATGAAGGAGAAAGAGTCAGCAGTGTGGCACAGTGCAGCAGCTAAAACAAAAGCAAAAACATGTCCCCAGTGTGATGAAGGCAGGACACTGCCTGTAGCTGCAGGAAAACTGAAGCTACCTGCTCATACTGTAAATCACACTGGCAGTTCCTTTTACTGTTCATGGGGAACAACTATTCCCCAAAAACTGGCAGGCCACTGAACAAAGAAAAGGGAAGGATGGAAAGGGGATATCCATAAAATTCAGGTCCCATAACCATTGCAAATACTTTCTCTTACATCTCCTGCATACTGGAACCTATTTCTTTCAATTTTCCACACACAGTTTTTAATTATGGAGCAAAAGTTCAAGGACTATCTGAGCAAAACAAGTCCTGGTGGAAGAATACACGAAGAATGGCACACAGTCAGTCATTACACAGACATTCAAGGAGGCAAAATATTTAACATGATATGCTGAGAATGAAGCCTTTGAGTTACATAAATGAACTGGAATCAGCAGTCTCTGACTCCTCAGTCTCGGGTTTACCATGTTTGGAGTCTGTTACTCAGTCTGAAATTTGCTGGTTGGAGCCACCGTGGGACCAAGGCTGAGGCAGGGCTGTGCTCCATTCCCTGACTCTTGAGTGCTCCCAGGCTCATCTTTCTCACGCCCAGCTTGTCCTGCAGCTGTGCAGATTTGTTGGCTATCCATAACTGAAAATGTAGATTTGACACAGACCAGGTTTTCCACACGTGCTCTAGAAGGAAGAACCCTGCCCTGTTCTTCCATGTGCCTGTGTTCTTTTCCTCCTTTCCATTTTTTGGCCCAAACCCATTTTGTTCCATTGCTGTTGGGCAGTCCGAGCCCGGCTCAGCACTCAAGCATTGATTTAAACACAATCACAATCACATGGATTCAGACAAGCAACCTCCAGCCTGGTGCAATTCCTCCCTCACAAATCTGATAACCAGTCATTGGAACCAACTCCCAAAGCAGCACCAAATTCCCCTAATGCTGACATTTTCGGATACAAGGATTCCTGCCTCAAAGATAGAACACAATAGCTTTCTATACTCTAAGAAACCATGCAAAAAGAGAGAGTGGACTCTTCTTAGGCTATAGACTGATTGCTAAATGTTCACTTGGCCCTGGTAGTATTAATCCTATGGATCTGCAAGCTTTTGCAATGCTGCTGCCATCAATTCAGAGCAACTTTCATGGGAAATGAGGATATTTTGCACAATAGTTTGAACAAATTTGAGCTAACATTTAAAGTGGATATTATGAATGCATCAGTTCTACTCTGGTTCAAGGCTTATCTCCTTTTATAGTTTAACCTTAGATAAGAGAATGAACTTCACACAAAATATGCCAGTATTTATTACATGCTAATTTTTAAAAGGCTTAAATAATTTATCAAGGCTTCTTCCCTAAAGAGATGTGTAATTTCATTTTCAAACTGGTCATCACAAAGAATCCAAATACACATTTTCACAGACATTTTCACAGCATTCTGCAACATAGAAATATCTTGCAGGAGGATCTCTAAATGTTTATCTTCTGTAGGCATGGGAAAATAAAGGATTTTCTTAGGCATTTAAACATTTTTGTGCTGAAAAGATTAGGGCTTAAATGGAAACAGCAACAGATGAACGGCACTGATACGTACTGGATGTGATTATTTCCCTTCTTAAAAGCATAACTCCAACTAAAATTCAGCTCCAACGTAGATTAATTACAATCTAATTTTTAATGGACAACCAAATACCAGAGTGGATAAAAGGTCATACTTAGAGCTCAACTCCTCTGTACCCAGCCCTGGCAGCACACACAGCCAGGCAGCACTTCAGTGCCCAGCAATGGCACACCAGATAAATATAGTCATCAGTGGGAGCAGTCCTAGCAAGTTTTACCACTCTGTCATGAAGATGACTTCTAGCTGTGTTTTTTATTGCTCTAGCAGTTATAAAAGATTGGCTTATACAGGCTCAAGTTCACAGCATTCAGAGAAGTTATTTTGGAGCCCTGGTTGTACCAAATTAGTTTGGGGACTGAGGGGTGAAGCATATTTCAAAAATCAGTATAACTTTGTTGTGGCAGCTGATTTACCCCTAATTAGGGGACAACTTTACATTACAAAGCTATCAAAAGTGATAGCACAAAAAGAACAGTTATCTTGGAGATGACAACAGATTTAAAATAATTACATATACAATGTATTACATTGATAACAAATACCATGGACCTCAAAAATGACAGGTTATCTTATATTGTTCTCAGGGGATATTTAAGCCAGGCACATGGGATCCACATAGCCCAAAAGTTTCCCAAAAGTGAGCAGGAAAGGCCCGGGATCAAATGTTTGCACACCAACAACAGGATTCCACTGACAGCTACAAATATTTACTCTGTGCTTCTTCCTTTGAAGCACACGAAGCTTTAGTGTGTTGTGGAGCAGCTGTTTCTCTCACACACACAGAGCACTCAAGAATTTCACTTCAAGATGAACAAAGGATTACAGGATTTGGCTTTTCCTCTTTTTTTTTTTAAGTTGCTTTTATTACAGAACAAAAAAAAATCTATAGGTTGTTCTGCAGTTCATGTTGGATGTACAGATGTGTACCAGACTTATTACTACTGGGATTCAGTGTTCTGCAGCAGATTGGATTTCCTCACCTAAATGAAATTAGAAAGCAATGGATAATATGCAGAAAGAAGGATTGCATCTTAATTCCCATACTAAGATGCCTGGGGTTTTTTATGCTATTTACAACAAACCTTGGAGCTGTAAAACTTGTATGCAGTCTTTTACATTGAAAATGTCCTGCTTTCCACAAGTAACCAAACAGTTTGAGGAACCAATTGCTTTGAAACCAGCAAGTCATGATTTTATTAAAAATATTTAAGGAGGACTTCAAATATATCTCTACAGACATTTCATCCACCTCCGCCATGAATGAAAAATATGATAATGCATTACTGCCTGTATAATTCAGCATCATCTACTTGCTTTGCTTCTTCCCACTGACAGCCAAAAACCACAGATATCTGAGTAACAGCAAGGCTGTGTAAGGGACAAACCTTTATTTGAACCTCTCAGTCATATACTTAAATATCAGCCGCTCCCAGTCAAGCCCAGGAGAATTCAAGATGCTCATCAAACCTACTCTCCAGGAATTAATTTCCATGTATCTCCTTCTGGAACCAGCTAATGCCATGCTAGCAGCAGTCTTTTCAATGATCCTCCACTACCTTCCCACTCCATCCTACTCTGCTCACAGACTGGAGGACAAGACAAGCCACCTTAGCAACGCTGGCACCAAAACTTAACTTCCCTTGGCTTTTACCACACCCTGACAATATGTTCCCAGTCACAGATTTTAAAATTATGACTCCTCTACTGAGAGTGTGATCCTTGGTGGGTTTTGGTGGTCCGGGGCCATATCTACAGCCCCAGTTGGAGCTGTACCTCAGCCCACAACACCGAGTCTGCAAAGCCTACACCAGCACAATTCCTGGGGAGAAGAGGGTATGTTTAGCCACCTTTGTCACCTCCCAGCCTGCTCAATCTGCATGAGAAACATTAACAAAGCACTCTTTCACCAAAAGGAGGGGCTTGCTGCCAAGAGATGGAGAATATAAAACAGAAACCCAGAATACTGCTAATACAGGTCACAATGACTGCATTGAAGAGAAACCAAACATATATGCAAATAAATCAGGCTTCTGAATAGGACCTGAGAGACGAGCAAGCAGAACAGGCATCTGCAAAGGAAGGATAAAAGTCAACCTCAGGGAGAGCATGGGAAAGCCTCCAAACAGCTTCCTGGCAGGTCCTGCCCCTCCTGGGAGGAACACTAGCCAGGAGCAGCTGATTCCAGCAAACCTGGGAGGGAAGTGGAGGACAAAATTATGTGGGTCGTGAGATATTTCTTTTTTCCAAGATGCTGGACCTGGATCCCTCAACCTAGTGACTTCTGAAACAGAAGCTGAGGAAGTCACATCCTAAAGGGACAGCTTTCGGTGTGTGGTTAAAAGGGAAATGATCTTACAGATGAGGAACCATTAACTCCTAAATGTTTTTTACCTGCTGTAGAGATGTTCCCTTAGGATAGGAAAAGAAATGCAGAAGCAGTTGGGCTCAGAAACAAATGCCTGCCTGTAATTGTCTGTCAGGATTATCAGCTACATTTTTATTCTTTTGTCAGTATAAACTCAGAGTGAGGCCACATCCACAGAACATTCATACATACTTGGTTTCCACTGTCCTTCACACTTACTCTTCCCCACCACTGAGCGAGACAAATGAAAGTTTTCGTAAGACTTTTAAGCACATAATAAGCCCAATAAGTCTAAAAAGTAGGAATTCTATTAAGTGCAAGTATGTCACATATTTGGTGACATTGTCATGACAAACTGGTAGCCTTACCCCTCAGAAGAGCATATGGCAACAGCTTTGTCCTTCTGCTGCATTGTGGGGTGAGAACATCTTTAGGGGCTCCAGCTCAGGGTCACAGACTTGGCCATAAACACAGTGCTTTGAGATCTGTCCACACAATGTGCTATGCACAATCCTCCCAGCTCCAGAGACGTGAATTTCATAAAGAGTAAACTACAGTTTTAATAAAAACTCAACATCATGACTACTTTGAGCAGAAAATTCACCCATTTTTAGAGCTGCTAGCTTAAAATTAACACCTTCCCAAAGAAACCAGCTAATTCCAAGGAAAGCAACAAACACAAAAGTCAGCAGCGAATTCAAAACTCAGTTTTGTCACATTTTCCATGCAGAAATAGCTATTTTGTCAAAGTCATGATAATTTGACATTGATGAGTGAGATTTTGACAGGAGACATTTCATGCAATCTTTGCCTTTAAAAAGCAGTTATAAATAGACTCAAAACCTCGGGAATCATTTCCGTTATTCTGCGTCCTTGGCAAGCTGTTGCCAGAACCTCGGTCCCAGTGGGTGCAGCAGCACCAGGGAGGCACTGCCCAGCTCCCAGGGTGGCCACCACACCCCTTGTGCCCCAGCCACGCCAGCAGGGGACAGCCAGAAACTCAGCTGTGCACAAGAAGGTGGGGTTTACGTTGTTTAAAGACAAAACAAAAAACAAGTAGCAGTATTACACATTGATTATCCAGCAATTAAGTCCCACGACAGCAGGTGATTTGCTCCAATCAATATAATGAATCATTTGAGAGATTATCAGTTAAAGAACATCTCAATAAGAATAAAGCAGAGTGCCAGCAAGACAGTAATAGTTTGGGAAACCACATTTTTCTTCACTTTGCAAAGACTTCAGATTAAGGCCCAGACTGTACTGCCTAGAACAGCCCTCCTCAGGTGTATTTTATTTTTACTTATAGGAAATGTTCATTTGAACATTGACTCTCATACTCTTCCAAAAATTAGAAACCCACAAGTCAACAGTATTGCACCCAGTGTGATGATAATAATGCCACACACAGTAGATTTGTCACCTGAAAATCTTTTCTTTCTAAGGAAAGGGCTTCCAAAATAGTGGTCTCCTATGTCTTTAATAATTAACATTCATAATCAAGAAGCTTTTCCTTCCTCAATTGCAAAGTACACTGCCTGAAGTCAAAGTACACTCAGCACAGCAAATTTCACCCCAAAGTGACATCTCCAGATGCTGTGTTCTTTATTTCCAGGAACAAGGCAAGCTCTATCAGTGACTGAGGGTAGCAAGACATTCTTATTTTTTAACAGTAGAAATACATTTTGTGTTACAGTCCCTTGGACAAAACAGCAGGCGGAGAACCGCAGCTGCACAAAGTCTGCAGGCTAAGAAATGCCCCAAACTTTGGTAAAAACAAAACATGAAGGACAAATAAAAGCTGTGGACTCAGTAAGAACAGAGCACACGATAGAAGGATATTGCACAAACCACCACACTGCTCTCTCCTGCAGCAAAGAGTTCACACAGTTTGGTTTCATGACGTGCACAAGATTTTCAGCAAAAGAACAATATACACATTAGCATTAAACTAAATAAATGTTTGTGTAGTGACTGCAAAACAGATAACCCTAGAGATTAAGCAGCACACAGCCCTACAGAGGCACCCCAAATCAAAGGGATTTCTGTTTGAAGTGGAGCTGAAATTTGCCAGGAATCACATATTATCAATTCTAGGCACACGAACATTACATTCCCAGAAGGCTATGCCAGCTTTGCAAAGTAGAAAAAGGTATGATTTTGTGAAGGAAAAAAGCTACCAAAATCCTGTATTTTAGATGCTTCAAATGTTAAGTTATAAAAATCTTGGAAAAGTCAGATTTTAAACACAACCTGATAAATGGCAGTTGATATTTGCAGAAGCTACCATTACCTCCTGAAATCTCAGGAAAAAGCAGCTCCCAAGATTTTGGCACATTAAGTACAGGCAACCATTAGAAAGAGCTCTTCAACATTGAAAGAATTCCCAAACAACACAACCCCTGAAGTGCACCTGCAACAAATACTTGAGAAAGGACAGCATGAGTGATAACTGCTATGAAACAAGTCCAGGCAAACATAAGGAACAAACATTGGTCAAGGGAAGACCAGGTTTTGTCCAAACACAACGAAAAGTTTAGGGATGGAAAATGGAAAGGGAAATAGCCAAACACCCTTAACAGAAGTGCTGTAAGTTCTGCTCACTGGTTCATTCACTGGGTGCTCCCAGGAACCACTCTGCTGCTCAGGCTGCAGGGACATCCCAGACAACCCAAGGCTCTATTTCAGATTTACATTGTGTGGGGTGCAGCTTCATCTGCACCATCGCCTGCTAGCATTTAATTTTGCTTGTCATATTCTTTTAAATGCACAGACTCCTTTATTCTCACTTACCTTTATTTCTTGCACCTGCTTCATTCTCTGGAAGCATCTCTGGGGCAGTTTCTCTGTAAGGACCAGTGTAGCTGATTGCACATTGTGTTTTTGTTATCTGATGAGCTGCTTTGTTTCTTCATTCCTTCTCATTTCTGGCTTGTTGGGTTTTTTTGCCCCAGCAGGAGAGGGCACATTAAGCCAGTTTAGTTATATTTATGTTATTCTTACTCCTATAATACCCATATGCTGCACTTCAAGAGACATTACTATTGTTAAAAGCTCTGGTCTTCAATTAATAGCATCAGCCACACAAGGGCATCCCAAGGCTTTGTTAAGGCAAATGAAACATTTTAAAGCAGATCAAACAGGCTATAATACTGTTATTATTATTTTCCAGAAGTACAATTCTGTTTGAGTTAAATGCCATCCGTTTGGATTTTGTGACACTGCCAAACTTGACCCATATCCTTTGCTTCTGCTGAAGCTTAACTTTTTTAGCGAATTTAAAAATCTCCAAGGCAATAATTCAGCCTACCCCTTCCCAAGGCTAGTCTGCCTTGTGAGTATTGTGTTTCAAAAATCAAAATGACTTTCTGCTTTCCAAAGCATATCATTTACAAGCAATTAAGGAAGATGCAGGACATAAACTGATGCCACATGGCCAAGGGTGGCAATCTGCCTGTGAGGAGCTGGGATGAGACCCTTACATGGGTGGTGCTTTCAGCTGAGCATGGTATTGACAACTCAGAAATGGAGAGTGCTTCTCAAAGGGCATTCATGCACAGGACATTTATTCAGTTTTACCTTAGTAAACGCTGTATAAAAAAAACCAAAGTAGCTGTAATCTTAGTATACAGTGTGATCTTAGTATAAAATCCTATTTGCAACAGACACAGTGAACTGGAAATCTGATGACAGTTGTTTAAAGGAAAGTAAAATCTGGGGAAAAGAAACCCTCTTTGTTATTTTATACCTATTAAATCTGTGAGCAACATCTAAGATCCCTACAGCTGAAAGTTGCAAATGAAAAAAAAAAATTCATTGATTCTTCCTTTCTTCACTTACTTAATATGTACATTTCAAAGGGTTTCTTTAAAGACAGTTTCATTACTTGCCCAGAATATTTAGCTACAGATTTTGCTCTTGGGATAAAACATTCATAAGCATCAGTGAGATAATTTTATATATAGTTAAAAACATTACATCTAAAATTCTCCAGCAAAAATATATGCTAAGAAATATCAGTGTAAAGTTATTAACAAAAACAATAAATCAGAACAGCAAAGAAAAATTTTTTTTTTTTTTTTTTTAATCATTGGATCCTGGAGCAATCCTGGCTAGTGGAGTTTGGATCCTTATGGAAATTATCACCTAACAGTGTGATGAGCCCTCTGCAATCATCGAGTCGAACCGTAAATCCACCATTGCCAAACCCACCACAGAACCACACCCCCAGGTGCCATGTCCAAGTACTTCCAGGGAGGGTGACTCCACCACTTCCCGGAACAGCCTCTTTGAGTGTTTGACAACCCTTCTGTGAAGAGATTTTTTCCTAGTATTCAATCTAAAACTCTGGAAAGATTTTCTCCAAAGCTCCCTCACATCAGTGACTGCCAAGTGCTTAGGTTTTAAGGCCAAGAGTAGGTAGTCTAAATATTTAATGCAGTCTTACACACAGTATAACCCAGAAATCTCTAAGGAGGGTCTCCTTCAGCTACCCTGGAAGTCAGTAATTTGCTGACCTTCAAATGCATCTATTCTTAAGGACTTCTAGTGATGAAGACCCACTCTGTTCTTAAGTAAGACTTTTTTTGGGTTACACTTTTTCCAGTATGTATTAGCTTAATTTTAGTTCCCATCCACTGATTTATAAAGTTCCACTTTTGCCTATTAGTTTAAAAAGCCTCCTGCAACCATAAATCTCCAGCCACAGTGTTTATACAGTTCCAATAAGTATCCTCTTAACCTTATTTTAACTAGACTGAGCTTCTCATTAAAAATGAACGTTTTACAGACACCCAGTCATTTTTGCAGAACTTTCCTGAGCCCTTTACGAGTTCCTATAATCCTTTTCTAAAACGTGTCGACATCAGAGAGGGGCTGAATGTCTAAGCAGTCATGTCATCAGCAGGGTGTATGGGAGCAACAATGCATCCCCCACAGGTACAGCCAAGGGCCACATTCAGCCACACAAAGCTGGAGCTCACACGTGGCTGGCTTTCAGCCTGACATCCAAGACCATTTCAAACATCATGGCACTCTAAGATTGAATCCTCCCACCCTGCAGATGCAAGCAATTTTCTTCATTCCTAAATGCATGACCATTGATTTGGCTGCATTAGAATGCATAGGAGACTACACCAATTACAATGGGCTTTGAATCAGACTTCAAAAGAAAATGTGCTGTGAAAAATGGGGCTTTTCGGGGACCAGAAGACAGGCATGTTAAGAGCTTATTCCAGCAGCATTCTGCAGCAGGAGATACTTATAGAGGTCAAAATGATACCCAAATGCTGGTCTGCACCAGAAGCCAGTAGGAGTATTCACACCCCAACCCATGAGAGAAGCAGTCAGGAATGGTGAGCTGACACCTTTGTGTTGACAAGGACTATCTGCACCTGTTAGTGCAGCCATGTGGAGGGCTGCCAGATCTGGCAGTGTTCATGCAAAAAGTACATCCTATCTCATCTATTTTAATCAATGCAATAAGCTAACGAGAAACAAAAAGCCAGGAGAGCTGATCTACACTGCTGAATGGAAGGATTCCATCCCGTTATGGAACGACAGTGCACAGACACACTTCTATAGAATAGAAAATGTAAAATAGTTTTACTTGGTATATGAAACCTGTTCTAAGAGGCAGAGCTGTGGGCATTTTGCAATAATTTCAGAAAAGATTACTATTCTTGCATCATATAAGCAGAACATCAGCAAATCGATGGCCTGATCACCCCACTCCACACTGCAGGAACGCCTGCCGTTCCTACCTTCCAGGCTGCAGGCCTTGGAGGCCCAGTTCTGCTATTTGAACATGATCCAAGATCCAATGAATAATGAGACCCTGTCCTTGAGTTCAGGGGGCTCTGTGGCAGTCCTCAGGTTATAGCTGTGTGATTGACACTGTTGAAAGGAGTTTCTGAGCACCAAAATGTTCCTAAACCAGAGTAGCTGCAGAACTTCCTGACACTGACCACTTTCCAAACAGATGATTTTCTTTTAGGGTTTTTCAAATGTAAAGTAACAGCCATTAAAAAAAAAACAAAAATGGGCTCTTCATCTCTGCTCTCTTCCCTCTTCCCACTCCTGGTTTTCACTGGATGGAGAAATTCTCTCACCTCTGCTAAGACAAGGTTTCCCCCTTCCTCTGAACATCTTAGCATCCATCAGAGACACCAAACAAAGATGAACTCACAGCCTTCTCCACCTTTACAGTTCTTGAATTCCTATACTGTTTGCCAGCAAACAAGTAAACTTCAGCTTTTTAAATAGCAATAAATTCTTCACTTCTCCCTGTCCTCTAAAATACCATGTACATTCACATCTCTCTAGAAGCAGTAATTGTGTAAGCTAGTAATTCTTAATAATTACAATGAAGATGCCTAGACTATTCCTGGCTACCAAAATTGAAGTTCTTATAGAGATGCAAATATATTATTTTTAGAGATGCAGAGCCACATTTTATCTCACAGTCTAATGGATGTTCCTTAAAGGGCTGCAAATTTTCTTGTGCAGCGTTTTTGTCCTGCTAATGTGGCACTTAGAAAATGTGGTTACCAATATAACAGCATCTGTAAAATTTCACAGGGCAGAGGGGAAGCTATTCTTTCAGGTACAGAACCTTTGCCTCCACTTCACTAAAGTAAGCTTTTTTCTCTTACTGATGTTCTTCAATGACAGCAGTAGGGATGGGGCTGAAAGAAGGAAGATATTGCCATGAGCAGATTCCAGGGTGCAAACAGAATGGGAAATATTGATGCTACTCAGCCACTCTTATTCACCACAGCACACAAAAATTGCCTCACATACTTCCAAGCTCAGTGATAGAAGTCAGCCCTTCACTCCAAGGTACAGTTTGTAGTTAATCCAATTTTCCTGGAAACAACACATTTTCTGTTTAACTTCTTTTGCGACTGTTGTAAATCTGTTCTTTTCAATATGAATTTTGCAGACAGGGTTTTACACGTAGCCCAAGCTCATTCTTTTGAAAATGGCAAAATATTCATCCTTTCCTGTGGATAGAATTGTTGTGGGAACAACAGTTTAAGGAACACCAGCCAAAGGAAACTCCTCTCCAGGGGTGCAACAGCTGGCTTCACCAGCTCTTCCAAAGCCTTCAGGCTCCTATCAAGTTTTGGTGACTGTGTAGCCTCTCCTGACACCATATTGCCTGTCTAGTAGGACACACGATGAGCAAACATCCAGAGCTGAGGATGCTCTTTAATGACAGCATTGTTCATGCACCTGACAGTATTATAACTTGAGTTAGGCTGGGGAGTTTCCATGGAAACAAAACATGACACGAAGAAATAAAGCAGAAAACAGATTTTGAAAGAGGGTCCCAGTCTGTAGCCCACTGACAGTCTGGAGGGACTCCAGCACTTGTCACAGCAATGAGAGAGGAAAATAGGAATAAAATAATTCCTTATGAAATGGTTCCATCCTGTCACATTTCAGAGCTATTTCATTGGTGATGAGCAGTTTGGGCAGGAGCAGTACAACCTGTACCACGGCAAAAGCAGCAGCTCCAGGCATGCAACAGGCCAAGGAGGCAGCAGTGCTCAAAGCTGAGTCACAATCAGTGGGCACTCACAGCCCTCCTAGATCAGAACTAAATGCCTTGGAAACAAGTTCAGATGCTGGTAGTTCCAACTTCATCTATCCAATGTGGTATAAAAACTAATATCTCAGATGCCCTGCTGGCAGCCTAGTGAGAAACTGGGTTTGCTCAGGCTGCATGTCCCAGGTGAGCAAGCAGGGTAACCCTTGGCCCGGAACAACCAGCCCTTTTCCACTCCAAGGTATAAGTGCAAGATGACTGATAATCACTGTCACCACTGCCATCATCTGCTCTTTCACCACAGAGCCAGAATTTTCATTTGACCCAAACACTTCACCCAGACTGAGCAAAATGTTCACTGAAAGGCAGCAGTTAAGAGAGAAAAGTTTAGACCTAAATGCCTCCATTACAGCCAAAGGCAAGTGAAGCGCCATCATCTTTCTTTTCAAACACACCCACCACCTAAAAACTATTTCCAGAACTGCATGTTTTTAGGATTAACCTCATTGGAGTCTGGATAGAAAAATGGGAGCTCCAGCATAAGGCATCAGGAACACTGAGCCAGCGTGCAGTGAAATTGCATCTCCCCCAGCCTTAAGCAATGTCAGGCTGGGACAGAGCTGAACAGCCTCCTTCTGCTCCCCAGCTCCCACAGACATCCCACTGGCAGAGTACAACCCTGTGCTGCATTACCAGCCCCTAAGTTAGCTGCAGAAAAGCTGTTTTCAAACCAGCACAGCTCATGTTTGCCTGGGCTTTGTAGCTTCACTCCTGAAAGCTGCATGGCCATGGAGTTCTTCACAGTCTTCTGTCTTCTGTACCAACAAAGTCTTCTGCATCTTGAACAACGCTGGGGCACAATTTGACCCTTATCCAGACAGCAACACAGAACTCAACAAGTCAGTACGAGATTTTTCTTAGAAGCCTGATAAAGGACAAAAGATTCAAATAGGGAAGAAGAAGAAGGTCTTGACTTTAGACTCATTCCACCTACAATAAACCCCTCACTTGAATGGTTACATGTACTGTTTTCTTGCACTTGTCTGACAAGTTACTGCTCTTCGTGCAACAAATTCTTATTAAAAAAAACCACTGCCAACCATTTCTCAGAAATATCTGCACAAGACAATACACCCTTAATTTCTGAGCTCTTTGTAACTCCTTACTCAACTCCCGTTGAGACATGAGCATGGCTCAAGTGTGACAAGTCTAAAGAAGGAAGCTTGTTGCAGAAAAAGCCTGGATTGCTACACAGGGAACTCAGTGATTTCTCAGCTCTGCTGGGGTGCTCATCCTAGACGTGTCATGCCTCAGTGCTGTGCATGCCTTGATTCTACAGTGGCAAAAGGAGATCAAAGACAGGCAATGTTACCAGCAGACCTCCCTGAGGCTTGTCAAGATGCCAGGCCCCTGGGTATAGCCTTGCTTGTACTCACCCTTGCCCTTTCTCATCATCTTTGATTGTAAAACCTTCTATCTGCCTGTGGTATTTAGCACAACAAGGGATGTCACAGTGTGTGTGACATATAAAATAAGAAAAAAAACAATGAAGTCAAAGACATACTTCAAAAAAAAAAAAATCACATCCCGTTAGGTTTCTTCATAAATATCAGTTAACACATCCTACAATAATCACTGGATTTTCAGTTCTGTCTTGAACTGGAACAGTCCCTTCCAGTTCAACAGTCACTTTCACTTTTGCTGATGCTATCTGAACCCTCATGCACCCCAGCCTAGGCTTCCTCCACACCCTTCCACCTGGACCACCAGTTTCCCCATCTTTGGGCCAGCCAGCACTGAGAGTCATATGGTGGGGAGAATTTACACTATTTACATTACCCAAATCACACTGAAGGGCGTTCACTACATCCTTGCCTAACAGTTGTGTCCCTTTCAGGAAAAGCAACAGTTGTGGGGAGGGAAAGGAGGAGAACTCCCTGTTTGGGAGCACCACACCCAGGGTTTTCAAATCCAAGAACCTTGCACATCTATAAGGTCTAGGCCCAGCTCTGAGCATGTCCCTGACCATCCCATAGCAGCTCACAATTTAATACACTCAGATTATAGTTGAACAACAAGTACCACATCCCTGTTTAAGAGATGCATGAATTATTGATGGTGTTCAGGAGCCCTATTAAACTGTCTAGTGGGCCAGCAAGAACACTCAGTAGTTCAGACGCATCAAAATGAATAATAAAGCTTTCTATTTTGAAGTTTGGCCGTTAGAGAAAAGAACCCTGGCAAATCTATAATTTTGTGTAATTTCACTTGGATGCTCACTGTAATAGCCGTAGTATTTATGACACCATGAGTCATAACCATACACTCCTCGGATAGCAAAGACACCATTATCCACACTATTTAAAATCAGAGTTCTTGTGCAGGAGAATATTCTACTAAAGGCAAGGCCTGCTTATTTGACTTAAACTATAGGCTTAGTCTATAAATATGTACTATTTCTCTATGTACATCTGTGTCAGCCATGAAATGCGTGTAAATATGTGTTATAGAAGGAGAGTTGTAAACATTATGAGAAACGTCTTCTAGTAATTCTTTAGATTCTGCCCATAAAATAGAAAATCCAATTAAATTGCCTTCTTATGCTTCAAACAAACCTTGGTCATGCAGTAATTAAATCATAAAATAGACCCTCTCAGAAAAAAAAAAACACTGCTGCACATTCAGAACATGATACCCTCTTGCATTCTGGCAGCATTTGTGTGTTTCACTGAGTGCAATGAGAAGACAGAAAACAAAGTTATCATCTTTATTTTGAATGGAGGGCAGTGAGGGCTAAAGATGTTTTGAGGGACATTCTCAGTAAATTTGAGACAAAAGGGATTTTTCTCCATTCAGTTCTGGCAGATATTCAGCTGCAAGCTTGAGAAGTTCCTGCACTGAGGGTCAGCACCTCTCTTTCCGTCCTCCTCTTCACATAATGTGTATGAGACTGTGGCTCCTGAGGATGTAAGCCCTTGCTGATTGCCAGCACAGTTCTTACAGCTACCAGGGACCTTTCTGGGTAAGATACTGCACACAGCTTCTAGGATTTCACACATTCATTCAGTGCTGTTAATAATTACTCAGTGTAATTCTGAGCAGTAAAATATCTATTCTGAAAGACCCAGTGTCTTGATTTAAGGAACCTTCCAGCAGTTTGAGACTCACAGTCCACCTCAACCACTGCACTTACAGTGAAACAGTAATTGGTATTTGGAGAGATGTTGTTACATGATATTCAGAGGCATTTAACAGGATGTAGCTGCTATGTAAATATTATGTAGTTTTTATTTGCAGTATCCTCATAAAACTTCTCTTTTTAATATCCTTCCCTGTTTGCTTGCAATCACCATCCACATAAAAGTCACTAACTTGAGAAAATGTTTAATCCAGAGTTGTTATATTCTGTCAAGCCTCAGAGATTGCACAGAAATGAACCATATCACCCCAAAAGTCAACCCTTTGCCTATGCAGAACTCTACCATGAGCAGAACTCTACTGCCCCAAACTCCAGAAAAGAGATTACTGAGTCTGTAAACACAGAGTACTCTCAAAAGCTTTCCTGATAGTGAAGGAATTGTTAACAAACAGGTAATTTTGCTGTAGAAGACCGAATGTATTTCCAGAATTACATGTGTCCCAACACTGCCACTGCAATGGATTTTTATATAGCAGTACAGCAATAGCTATTATAAAAGATGGCATCGACTGCTCCAGGCAATATTTCGTCCTTGGATCTTCATCTTTTCCAGAGTCAGCATCCACATTTGTGCAAAACAAGAAAAGGATAACAGGGTCTATTGTACAAAAAGCTACCTGTTCCTATCATCCTTACAAAATAAACCCCTCATTTCTTATATTTCATCTCCAATCAAAAATCTGTCATCCTGACAAAACCGAAGTATCTTAGAAAATTATATAAAGATTTTCAGGCTTGACCTGTTAGCTACCCATCATCAAAGAAACTACTGCCATTATGACATGCATCCAAGCCCCTGAGGATGTTTTTCATACTATTAGGAAGTCTAGTGGTCAATTTCAGCATTTTCTCATTTTTCCTCAATCAGCCAGAAGCAAAAAGAAATCCCTGGGCAACACAGAGCAAAAGAGAAAATTCTATCTCAGTATCCACTTTTCTCTCAGAAATCTCAAAGAAGAAATCAGAGGTGAACGTAGCTCTATAATTATTATTCACAAAGTGTTTCCAGTGAGCTTTTTCCTCATCTCTGGGAGATGCAGTCTTCTGCATGAATGTCAGACGACGTGGCAAAATCACCTGCAAACTCTATAAAGGGTTGTGAATTCATCATTGCTTGGGGCAGTGATGTGGCTGGTAGTCATTTCCTGATCAAAATTATCTTCTGGAATAGCCCAGGACATAGAATATACAAGAAAACATTGATGCAGCTGTAGAGCAACACTACTTAGAGACTAAGAAGAGATTGGGGATTTTCTTTGCTTGTTTATGGCAGATATACTGAGAGTCTTTCATTTAGAGTCTGGAGCTAGTTCTTCCTTCAACCACAGCTAATAGTCAGATGACAAACAGAGCATTAAAGCTGCATGACTAGCCAAGCTTGTAAAGTCTTAATAAGAGATCCATTGGAAAGCATTCCACAAAAATGTAAGTATTTGTTTGTCTTACAGGCAGGTGATGTCATTTCTTCTACCTTCATCCCTGTCAGGGGGAGCTCAGGAAAGCGAAATCCAGAAACATGAAACAGGCAGAGATACCAGCTCCGTTTTCCATCATGCCATTTTACATGTGCCAATGCTACAGCCAAGGGACACCTGTGATGGAACCTCACTGGTTTTACTGGTCAGGAAAGTTCATTAATTGAAGCATGTGCCCACGTGCCATCCAACAGGCAGCAGACCTGAAGGAAATACAAAGAATCCCCAAGACCTGCCACCAGAATAATGAGTTTGGCTGAATAGCGCCAGACACAGGTCTTTCTTTTTCTGTACAAAATGTCAGTAGTGTGGAAACAATAAACACCCTGTGAGATTAATGCAGTCATTTTACACTGCTCAGCAAGCTACTACACAAGTTAGATGTCAATGCTGAACTTTGCATTCATCAGTGAAGTATGAACTTTCCTAATATTTTGTAAAAATAGTGATTTTTTTAAAAAAGTGAAAATACCTCTAGAGATTTGTATTTGGAAATTTAATAAAACCCAGGGAGTTAAATTTTTTTGTACCCTCAGGAAGAGTGGCAATGTAAAGCAGTCCACTGTAGAAACACCACCTTTAAGTTTGGATAGGTTTAAAAATACTTGGTTCCAAAATAAATCCAAAACCCTCAGTCTGCTTATCTGTGCCCAGGCACCTTTTCATTGCCTGGGACAAGAGCAAAATTGCTTCTCACCCTGCTGCACACATGCCATCATTCAGCTGGCAGCCAGTCACTAGTGGGGTTCCCCAGGGCTCAGCATTGGGGCCAACTTCATTGATGATCTGAACAAGGGGATCGAGGGCACCCTCAGTCAGCGTGCAGATGACACCAGTTTGGGTGGGGGTGTTGATCTGCTGGACAGCAGGAAGGCTCTGCAGAGGGATCTGGACAGGCTGGGTCCATGGGCTGAGGCCAGTTGTACGAGGGTCAACCAGGCCAAGTGCTGAGTCCTGCCCCTGGGTCACAACAACCCCCTGCAGCTCCAGGCTGGGGCAGAGGGGCTGGAAAGTGTCCAGTGGGAAAGGCCCTGGGGGTGCTGGTCAAGGTGGGCAAGAAGCCAGTGGCACCTGGCCTGTCCCAGCCATGGGGTAAATCCTGTGTCCAGCTCCGGGCCCCTCGTGACAAGAAAGACATTGAGGGGCTGGAGAGTGTCCAGAGAAGGGAATGGAGCTGGGGAAGAGTCTGGAGCATGTCTGATGGGGAGCAGCTGAGGGAGGAAGAGTTGGCCTGGACAAAAGCAGACTCAGGGTGACCTTCTCACTCTCTATCACTCCCTGAAAGTTGCAGCCAGGTGAGGGCCAGCCTCTTCTCCCAGCAACAGGACAAGAGGAAATGGCCTAAGCTGTGTCAGGGGAGGTTCAGGTTGGACATCAGGAAGAATTTCTCCATGGAAGGGGTTGTTGGAAGGGGCTGCCCAGGGAGGTGATGGAGTCACCACCCCTGAAGGTGTTCAAGAAATGACTGGACTCTGGACTTGGCACTTAGTTCCATGGTCTAGTTGACAAGGTGATGATCAGTCAAAGATTGGACTTGATAATCTTGGAGGTCTTTTCTAACCTAAATGATTCTGTGGTTCTGTTCATATGCATTTACTGAAGAGTTTACATGGCAGGACAATAAAACAATCACTGTAAGTCATCTATTCCTACTAAGATAAATATTTAGAAATACCTGTGACCTTTAAAACCATGTTTTCTGAGCTGTGAGGACAGATAGAAAAGGAACCACGTGAGCCCAGGCAGCCCAAACCACAACAAAAGAGACCCCTGTAAGTACACAGTGCGT
>NW_008238644.1:3131430-3170230 GCF_000691975.1 Corvus brachyrhynchos
CGCCCTCCTGGGTATCTCTTCTCCCAAATTAGCGTCATTAACACAGTGTTCACACCTTCTGTTTCCCAACCCACAGGAGATTTCACTGAAGTGCAGCAGGCAGACATAGTATTTGCCCTGCCACAGATGAAAGAGCCAAGGGAAGCCATACCTTATCCATTGCAGCTCTTCAGAAAATTAGTTGGAAGTCCAAGTTTCTCCAGCCTACTTTGACAGATTAAAGCAACACAAACCATACAACACAAATGGGAGAAATAAAAAGAGAACTATCATAAAATCTGCAGCCAGCAGAGGACAGGGACAAAGTTTAAATCTCCTGTTAATAGCATCTATTACTTTCAGGGCTCGCCACAGACTAAAGAATTTCATCTCACTCTGGAAAAACAATACTGATCCTCAGGCTGAGAAGAGGACTTCATCAAGCACTCCCATGGCCTGATGAAGTCAGGGCCTGTCTGACCATTCAGATGCCACTCCTGGGGTCACACTCACACCACCCCGGACTGTCACTGCTGGGACCAAAGCCCCTTTGCAGTGGCAGCTCCAGTGACCCACTGGGTCCCTGTTTGTCTCCCTGCACACCCCACACTCACACAGACAGGTTTCCCTCACTGGCTTGACCCCAGGTGTCCCATAAGAGAGTCCCAGGCACCTGGTTCTTTTAAATCATTTAATCATGGGGCAGGACATCATAACTGCTGGAGCTGGTGCCTCCAGGGTGGGACCCCAAGCTTTTATGCCCTCACAGTCTGTGCACCCATTCCAAGGTGACACTGAGTCTGGGGTCTTGCTGCTGTTCACCAGCTCCTGCAGAGTCTCAGGGTGCCTGGCCATCCCCCAGTGTCCTTTGTCAGATGAAGGGTCAGTGCTGCTTCCCAGCCCCTTGCCGGGGGCTCCAGCCATTTCCCCCACCCAGGGCACAACCTGCAGCTCTCACTGCAGCTGCACGGGGAGCTTCCTGCTCCAGATGTGTTCCTCAACAGTCAGCATAAAAACCTCTTTTCATAACGATGCTCCAACCCAAATTCCAGTCATCTAGCATTAAAAAATGCACACCTATCTTTTAATATTTATAAATTAATACTTAGAGATAGTAAGACTTGTTCGTTCTCATTTTTACACAACAGCTAGAAAGAATCTGCATTGCGAGATAGCAGCAATAACTCCAATTTAACCAAATTTTGTTTGCAAGTAGCACAAGGTTATCACTTCAGTAAAGGATTTTACAGCATAATGTCCACACAATGAATAACTTTCAGAGAAATAAAGAGTGGAGGCAATAAACACCTCCCAGGTAGAATGGCTATTACCTTTAGCATATTTATAATTTGGCTTAATGTAAAATTTTGAAATTTCTTTTTGCAACATTTCTTTTTGTTCAGCTTTTACAAAGAGACACATTCTTTTTCTATGCACCGTATCTGCATAAACAATCATTAAAGCAATACCTGCTTAACATGCCCTTGCTCATCAGCCTAACTTGAAGCATGGTCTGACTTGGCAGCATGATGAGCAGTCCTTCTCCGTGCTTTCCATCGTGGTTAGGGGTATAGGCTGCTGGATGCATTTGCATACATTAGATGAGCACAGGTGTCCCTACTGCTAAGACACCAATAAAACACTCTTTTAAGAACAGAATGAATCAACTCAACCTAAAAAGGAGCCTAAACATTCCTAAGTAATCATGGCATCTTCATTTTGAAGAAAACCAACTTTTAAGCATCCATGGCTTAAATATTATTAAGATTTCTAGGAGAAATATTCTTCAGCCCCAATAGAGCCCATGTTTTATTTAAATTAGCATTACACCTAAGAGCTTCAGCACATATTTTCTTCTCAGGCAGTCCTTATTACTTTGTGACTGCTTCATATCACCCCTAAATAACACTGTCACCAGCTAAATGAATAGAGTGAGCTATACTTACAGATGATTTATACAGAACTAAAACATGTATCAGGAGGCATATTTCCACCCTGAATCTCTAGATACAGTTCCCTGTGGCAGCAAAGGAGCTATGTGCCTTTCTGCCCTGAATTTCTAACAAGATAATTTGCGTATGTGCACTCTCCTGAGCTCTGGCACGCACAACTTTGCACAAAGTTGGAAACCTCTGTCTGGGAAAGGCACATTGTGTGCCTCACCCTGTTCTGAACATCTTCTACAGCCACTGCAGGCATCACTTGGCACAGCTCACCAGAGGCACTCTGCTTCTGGAAGGAGAGGGGAAAAAATAGACAGGAAGAATCATGCCCAGTCTTATTCAACAATCACATGGCATGCACTGGAGCAGTTCGAGCTGTAGGGACGTACGGACTCACCTCTGTGAACAGAAGAACCCTTATCCTTACTGGTGAGGTCAAACAGCAAAGAGCTGGCTGCTGATGACCAGTCATGCCAATAAAATGCTCCTGTCTTCCCACTGGCCCTTTATATATTGTCCTAGAGAAGTTCCAAGGACTCCTCCAAAAATTTTGTGGGTAGCGTACAAAGTAATAACCACAAAAGAAAATATATCATGTGAAGAAACTACAACTCTGAAAATAATTCTGTCAGTCAAGCTGACCATCAGGTGAGGATAAATCAAACTATTGTGTTGGATACTGGAGCAGTGATGGTAGCAGAGGAAGCTTCAGCTGAAGGACTAGGAGCTAAAAGTCTAACACTTGCAACGTCATTCATTCAGCTGCTCAGTGCCCTGGGTAGTATATTCTTCATACTAACAGAGGTATTTTTAAATGCAACTTCAAACCTAACATTTAAAAAATAGAAATACATCTTTCTACCTGCTTCACACAGTTCAGGCCTTGTTTCAGATTTGAAGGAATGCTGGAGAAAACAAATAATCTGTAAAGAAAGAATGAACCCCAAAGCAACCATGAAGATGCAGAGAGAACAGCCCCCCCAAACCCTCCATATAACTTCTCCTACTGCTTTGGGTCCCTTCCTTGCCTATGTGGCCATGATTTTCACAGATTTTCAGCATGACACTTATCAGATTGCATTGCAACTAGTCAGAACTTGAACACCAGAGGAATCTGTCAAGAAGCACAATCATATAAAGGCTCATAACCAAATACAAGGACTTCTGCCTTCATCTTGCCACATTGCAACCATGTCAAGGAGACCAAAGGGAGAGAACACAAGCTCCTACTTGATCAGGTACGAGGAGTCCTGCGAATAAACCTCAGGACTGGCTCAGAAACAAGTATGTGGCTGTTTGTGATAAGCTAAGCAAAGCAGTGGCACAAGAAAAGGCCAGCACTTCTGGAAAGAGGCAGTTACACAAGAAAATTTGCCATCTTGTAAAATTATCCTTTCCTCACCCGCATAGTGTTAGGCATAGTCCCCACTGGGCTGTGCTGAAACACATTCACAACAGTCAGGCAGACGTGACGTTGATCACTGCTGCCAGGATATATTAGGATTATTATATTCTCACCCTGCTTTTTACATTATTCTCTAAGCATCTGCTATTTGCCACTGTTGGAGACAGCATACCAGGCTGTCAGTAATTGTTAGTGTCAAGGAAACAAATGGACTGTTCAAGAAAAAACTGTAAAAAAATGAAGGTGGCAAAAAGAAAGAGGAAGAAGTAATCAAGGTGGAATCATAGAGTCTCAGAGATGAGGTCAAGGGGTGCTAAATAAATAATAAATGCCAGGGTGAGCACTGAGGGGATAAGAAATACAAAACAACACCCCAGTGGTTGGAAAAGGAAAGATTTTACTCCATATTCCTGCTAGAAGGGAAGTACCTCAAGGGCAGAACAATGGAAAAAGATGATCAAGCTAAGGAAAAGACACAGACGAGGCAAAGACCTGGACAGGAGCATTTTTGGGGGGCCACAAATATTAGTCCTGCAATTGTAAGTGGTCACCTGGACATGAGACCCAAAGCAGCATCACAGAGCAATTGCTAGAGGACTGAACTCCTAAGGAATAAAGAAAAAAGTACTTAAATTAAAAACCAGCAGAAATCCCAGAACCAACAAAAAGTATGGCAAAACAAGAGCGCTCAAAAACCAATTTTGTATTTGCTTTGTCATGGATTTTATGAATTCCTCAACAGCAACAGAAACCTGTTCAGACTCTCCTGGAAAACATCACCCAGTGGCCACCAGGAAGCTGAACCTGAAAGGAACAGAAATCACTGTGACTGCGGGGCCTCCTGCACCTGCATGTGATGGGAACCTCAATCAGCCTTTTGAATAATCCTGAAATGTTTTAATCTACTTAATAAAGGGGGGGAAGAGCAGCTGTGCCAGCACTGCAAACTTGTTTTTTGCAAACAGCTCAGTGACACACCACACACTGACTGTAAGAATATCATTACCTGAAATTACTACGGCACACTTTAAAAATCATTGATAATTGACAAGATGTAATTTTAATGAGGAACCATCAGTGAATGAAAGTGCTTTTAACTGGGCCTGCAGAGACAACTTTCACAGCCCAATGCAACTCAGAACTGGCTTAAGTGATAAATATTGCCAAACCTAGACAAGCACAATCAAACAACTCAGTCTTCTCCATATGTCCAGCCCTATCAGAGATCAGACACTGCAACAGAGAAAAGCATAAGTCTACTTCTCTAGGGTCAAAGAATTCAGTGGGGAAGGATCTACTCCACTTACAGAAGGGGGAACAGTTATGTTGAAAGTTGGAGAATTAAAAATATATTTTGGAGTCAGGGCAGATAAATGGAACACAAAGTCCCAGGGCCATTGTGGAGCTACAGGATCTAATGACACATTTAGATGTTTGAAGAGAAGCAAGGTTAGAAAGGTGATGTTGTTTCTATGTAAGGTGCTAGTGAGAATATTATTAAAATCTGGCATTCTGCCGTCCCAGAGCAGCCACCTCTAATGTCCACAGCTCAAAAAGATGCTGAAAAACACAGAGAAATGCATAGAATTTAACTGCCTGGAAACAGATTGTGTGGAAAGGGTTTAAATTATATGATCTCTCCAGCAAAAAGAAGGCTGAATAATGATTTGTCCACATCGTGGGAAATGATTTGCATTACCAGCAGGCTCCTTAATTAAGCAGACAAAGGATGAAGATGATTCAACTTATGGAACAAGAAAATAAACAGATTGGATTTATTATTTTATAAATCACTAGAAATAATTACTCATCAAAACAACTACCCTGAGGACACCTTTGAGCTCCAGTTATCTGCACTCTTTAAATAAGCCTGAATATTCCTCTGAAAGGCAAGGAGAAGTTTCTGGGTGAAATTTTCTGTAGCCTGTGTCATCAGGATGATCCCAAGGATCATGTATGCATTACAGAACTGAGGACTGCTAGAGAATATTTGCCATAGTCACACTACAGTGCTCAGACTTACTTGCTTACATGAGGTTTGGTATTTGCACATAGTTGTAGAAAATAGAGAATGTGATGATTAACATTCAAAAGCAGGTACGTTATCGAGACAAGAGAGCCATTTGGTACATTTATTCCAGCATTCAGCTATTTTATTGTTGCAAGCCAAGCACATAGCACTGGGTACCATAAAATATAAAAATACAGGCTTCTTCAAAGGGAGTGTGTATTAAATTTAATCCATAACTGTAAGAGTTTCGGTAGACCTACAGTAGCCCCCAGTAGAAATGTTAACATTACAGTCTTCCACATAACAGTGTCCACAATAACTGTGTGCAAACCATTGTATATATTAAAGTGGGGATAATTAATATGCTTCTGCATTTTATTTTTTGTTTCCTTTGCAAGCAATAGCTGTTCTAAAATCATACATATCTGCCCAGAGCATCCTGAATGTCACATATGCTGAAAAAGAAAAATTGTGGTCAAATGCTGCAATTCCTGGAATGAAAACACACTCAAAAATCCACATTTTGGCTGAAACCAGCCTGTTGGGTAAATCTCAAATATAAAATTCTTTATGGGACAAATCTCACTCTGCTGGTCTTCTCTCTGCAGCAGTAATTGCCTGCATACAATCAAGGTGCTGAGAAGTGGGCAGAAGCAGAAGATCCACAACACCCACTGACACAAACACGTATTCTCCACACCAGTCTCTACAGTGACACAGATTTTCCCACTTTGCTTTCACCATAAAGCCTGGAACGTACCAGTCTGGCAGATATAACTGCTATTTAATAGGAGGGGGGCAAGCACAACTTGCAGTGCCAATCAAAGAGAGGGTTTATAGAATCAAGTAGCAATATCGGGTCCCAGTGAGCAGAAACATACTGGCATCTGCTCTTGGGATGCTCAGGAGCAAACAGCAGCACACGCTTCACAGTCCCACTCCATCACATGGACTGACAAAAATGACTCAAGTCAGCAAGGCAGAGTTAAATCTGCAGGGTCAGATCCTCCAGCGAACCCTTCAAAGGAGCCTGGAGCATCCCAGGTGGCGCTGGTGGTTTGCTGAATGTGGACTGAGCCCAGCTGCTGTTGCGGGGTGGGGTTCATCTCATCCACTGCTGCTGCCACCCCCACACCCACCCCCGGACCAGTCACGCAGGCTCCACCCATGGGATTGGAGAGGAGTGGGCATTTCCAGCCTGCAATTCATCTCATCTTGCTGTACAAGGGTAATGGTTCCCTCCGACTGCTTTTTTCTCTGCTGCGAAGAAAATCTAAACATGAAGCTCCAACATAAATCCTTGCACCATCAGATTAATGCCTTCTGTCTGTCAGTGCCAGGTAATTATATATGTAATGACCAGTGAGATCTTCCATGCTGTCACACCTAAGAAATAAAGCTGGGACAGAGCAGGGAGACCAATTTTACCACTGCTTGAGCTGGAATCAAAATGTATTACTTGTTACCTAGTATCTATGAAGGGGAAAAAAAATCCAAAATACAGAAATTGGTTATAAAGGAACCAAGTTACCAGAACATGTCCTGCTGTCCAGAAGACCAAAGTGATGATCAGTGTGTGTCCTAGCTGCAGAGCAAATAAGCTGAAGTAGTTACTGTGCAACTTGAATTCATCGACCATGGCCCGAGGATGGGAAAATCTTGGCTGGCAGAGGGGCTAACCCATATCACATCCTGGCTCACCAATAAACTGCACCTTTGCTGTACAACAACCTCCCACCTCTACTTTCCCCTTTATCGATTATGCAGAAACCACAGAATTCATACAATATTTATATCGTGGAAGGAGTATTATAGTGATGGGGGGGTGATGTCATTTCTCTAATGTTTGTTGACTTATGGCTAGAATGTGCAATTCAACAGCTGAGGAACATATAATTTCTATTCATGCTGCACTGCTCAGAAGCGCACACATTTCAGTCCATGTCAGCTGAAAAAAGGTAGCCAGATCCTTGGACACTTGCCACTGCAGCTATGTAGTAGAATTATGGTGCCTTGAACATTTTATGATCTCTGATGATAGCAGCATTTACACTGGGCTGATGGTTCAAATTAATCTGATTTTCAGAAGTTACAGCATTTAATTAGGATTGGTAATAAAAATTATGGTATCAAAGAAGCATTATGACAGCATCTGTCCTGATCCAGAGATGGGGGAAATCAGTCAGGGTTTAAAAAAAACAAATAGTAAATTATTGAAAGTGACTAACAACCAAAGAAAAGGACCTTCTGGAACACTAAACAATAGAGAGCAACTGCCTCATCTTTGGGGTGGGAAGTTGCTTAATAATTTTGCACCTCAAAACATTTCTTTGATGTGGTGTAAAGCCCTCTCAACAATACAGGTCCCTTTCTGTACATTTTCTAAGCAGCTAAATCCTAGCACTCCATTTTTACTTTTATTGCCTTTCAGACTGGTGAGAGCAATATAATGATTCATCATTAAAGCACACTTTAAGCAGCTTTGTTCCTATTTGTTGCTATATATATTAAATAGAAATTGCTCTTTGAATTCACCTCTAGAGTCAGACCCAGTTTTTTTATCTAACAAGAATGATATCTCCAGTCATCATCTGAATGCAGCAAAGTGAGAAAACCTTTTGCATAATATAAATATCTGCATTCACTAAGAGGAGACTGATGCCACCACCTACCGTGAATGCATTTTATAAGTGGTACAAAGCCAGATAGATTCCAAATGCAGTAGCACAGTCTCTTAAAGACACTCCAGGCACTATCAGAAAGGAACAGTTTTATCTCCAACTCAACAGTTTCTGGACCACAGGCTTTAGTCACCTGTAGCTGGTTTACAAGCAGCATACAAACCATAAAAATGCGATGGTTGCTGAAAGAGTGCAGGCACCTAAAGACAGGCTTTTGTTTAAATCCTTAGAGAAACCAGGGGAATCACCCCCTAGCAAAGAGCTATTTCTTTGCCCTGTTACCCATCTCCTACACCACCTGTCACTGACAAGCAGCATATGACTGGCCCTATTCCAGCATGGCTCAGCAGGCAGAGGACCTAATGGATAAGGCCAGGCATTGTCTCCAAAAGGGCAGACCTGCAGAGGTCTCAGCATCTCTGCTTCCAGGTCACCACTGGACCCATAAGAACATCAAGTTTAGCCCCTTGTTGCCAGGGGGCACAGCAGGAAGTCCCTGTCCTCACACTCCAGGGTGGGCAGAATGTGACTGCCAGGTAGAGGAAGGTGATCAGTACAGTGTGTGTGACACAAAGTGCTGGCCACTCCCCATTTTATTGATTACAACTTTAAAAATTAACTCTAACAAATAGCTCTCAACTTCCACATAGTTAGAGTTTAAAGCAGAACTTCATTGCTGACCAGAAAGGCTGCTCAGAAATAATCAGTGGTTCAAGTGTACGTGTTTGATTTCCTGAGCGGATACAAGTAGGGCTGTAAGGAACATATTCCCATTCACTTCTTCAAAACACATCACCTGGAAATACACCCTAACTTTTTTGCTGTTTTTTGTAAAAGTAACTTTTGAAAAAGACACTTGCTAGAATAGAGGCACAAAGATGACCAAAATAGTTGCTGGCCAGCAAGCGCCCAAACTAATTCTGAATTTAGAAATCATGTTTGAGAACCATTTTGCTCTGATTCAGCCAGTTCAAATCACCATTCTGTCTGTGTGCAAACAGCAGTAAATGGGATGACTAATATATATTCTTTTCTAGTGCTTCCTGCACAGGCAATGGTGCTACTTAATGCTCACCACCTTCTATAAGTGCTGTTATAGAAAGAAGTCATTCAGATGACCTTACACCAATTCTACACTGGTGAGACTCCACTGAATGTTCCTACATTTGTGTTTTCACCACTCCAAGTGAAGCCAGGAGATTTTTCTCTTCTTTGTAGGAGAAATACCTGTTGCTATGGAGCACTGGGGATCTAGTATGTGGGTAAGAAGGGATCCTCTTTCTCAGGACAGAGAGGAGTAGATACTTCCCAGGTGTCATCACAGCCTCCATCCCTAGCAGGGATTGTGGCTTCTTGATTCATATACAACAACAAACCCACCAGACCCACTTCTGCTTCTCCACCTCCAACACAGAGGTCTTGCACAGCAGAAGAGGTCTTCTCTACAGGATCCCAGAGCAGGATGGACAAGAGTTCTGTTCTTGCAAAAAAGGAAACATGTTCTTGCCTGCATTTGGGCCTGAGTTACAGGGGAAAAAAAAAAAAAAAGGGGGGGGTGGATTCTACTCCAGATTTCCCTATGAGAGATGTCAATGTTGAGTCAAACACAGCACAACAGCCCTGGGGAACCTTAGGAGGCAATTACAAATGCTCTGACAAAAATGCTCAGGTAGCAACACGTTCCAATTAAGAAGGTGTTGCTACCTGAGCAAAGAAAATGAAAGTGACTAAAGAGATTTACAGCGCAGATGACAGTGCTGCTCTTTTTCTTGAAGGATGCAGTTATGAATGACACATTTGTTCTGTCAGGATGCCACAGAAACACTTCTGAAACTGTTACACAGCAATGGCACTGTTGGCTGTGCTGTCTCAATAGCTCTGCAATGCCAGAAACAAACACGAACCACTCTCCATGTGATGCAGGTGAGTGATTCAGGCAGCACCTTCCTGTTGTGCACAACCAGGTTTCCTTGGCAGGGTCTGCGCTCAGCAGCCAACAGGCAAACCTACAGATGTGGGTCAACCAGGCCAACAAAATCAAATAGGTGTCCAATGACCAACACTCTGCTTTTCCAGGGAAACTGGAAACTTTCCCTTCAGATTAATCTTTACAGAATAAAGCTCCCACTGGAGGTCTCAAGACAAACCAAAAAAGCATGCCCTGATGGTGAGAAGGTAACAGTATTAGCTGCTGCTGATTTTGTTAGGGATTTCTCAAGAAGGCGACTTTTTAAACAAGCCTAAGTAAATTTGATGGCACTGACACATTTTTTTTCTCCCAGGTATTGGTGCAAAAAATCCTCAAGCAAAGATTCTGGGTGGTAAAGTAGTTAGAGTTGAACAAAACTCCTCTCCACGGAGCTGTGAAAGCAAAACGTGAACCCCAGACTTATACACAGACTGCTCCTAAAACAGATTTCCTTCTCTACTTACGAACACCAAGATCAACCCTTAAGGACCTCAACATTCCTTCTTCCTTAGGGAAGAGCACCCTTTTTCTTCCTCTTAGTGTAATTTCACTCCTCAAAAGCATACCAGCTCCCTGTCAGCAGCATTTTCCCTGTCTGTGTGGGTGCCCCCTGTCCTCCCCTCATCCACAGGAGCAGAATGAAGGGACCTGTAGAGTGCAGTGTGTCCCAGTTTCTGAACCGAAGCATAACCCAGCATACTGCAGCCAACCTCATTGAAAGGTCATACAGCAGGAAGAAGTAAAAGCTCCCAGGTGCATTTCACTGAGACAGAGGGTAGTTTGTTTCAATTAAGTGCAACAACTTTATTGCCAATCAGAAAAGGTATCACTCAGGTATCCTTTGCCCTCTCCTCCCTGCTGCACACACAGAAATCACACACATATTTTCTGTCTGGCATTACAGACTGCAAATTAAGCCCTGTTCCCATGGAAAATTAAAAAAAATTTTATAGCCCAGACTGAGGAGAGGACTGTATCCCCCCGGCAAAGATCATGGCATATTGCACAGGCAGCAGCACCTACCTCTGTGAGCCGACAGAGCCAGCAAGTCAACATAATTCCTCTTGGATGGAGACGTTTACCCCAGCTCAGACAGCCGGGGCTCTGCTGCCATGCCTGGAGCTTCGGACACGCCAAGAGAGCATCTTCTGTGAGCAGCGCGGCTCCTCTCACACACCGAACTGCAGCAGCGGCAGCCTGAGAGAGCAGCAGCAGTTGAATTGCTGCACATGTATCTCTGCAGATTATTTCCTGCTCAAACACTTGGCATAAAAGCAGATGCTCTTAACCCTCTGGAGGCCTCTGCCTTTTTCCCCCCTCGGCAGAAGAAAGCTAGCAACTCCAAATATTCTGCGGTGAGGCCGGAGAGGAATGACCGGAGACTCGCAGGGCATCTTCCGAGAAGTAGTCCCAACCTCGTGTTAGTTGCAGTCACTTTGTGCTCAGGGAGCCAGGCATTCCCACAGCAGCCCACAGCATCCCCAGCCAGGCACCACACGGTTCCCACTGCATCACCCACTGCAGATCCCCAGGCTCCAGCAAAGCACCGCTCGTAGCTCACATGGGAGGGTGGCCAGAGGTCTGACCCTGCAGCTGGAGGCCACGGCCGGGCAGGCGAGGAGGTGAGGGACACGAGAGGAGCACAAGTGATGTGGCAAGCCCAGCAGTGTCACCCAAACTCAGGCATGCAGGGCTCCTGCTCCTGGCACAGAGCTCTGCGGTCGCAGGCGCTGCCCCATCACCTGCAGGCACCCACTCGGCGGGCAGGCACGGAGCGTCCGCGTGGCACTCGGCTGGCTAGCGTCAGCACTGCTCCCTCTCACAGCCTGCGAATGTGACTGGAAAGCATGGCTGAAAACATGCTACAATTAACAGGAGGGAGGGAGATACTATTGCTCTCCTGCTAGTCTTAAAGGCACATTGCTCACATGTGCCTGTTGAGAATGCGAACGCCCACAGCTTCAGACCCAGCGTCTCACCCATCTGCAGGCAGCCAAGAAGCCCAGGCAGGAGCCCTGTCTGGGTGTGGGGAAGGAGAGCACCCCAGGAGTCAGGAATTGAAGGGGCAGCTAGCAGGAGTCCCTACATCAGGGGCTGGGAGTGAGGCCTGACACACCTTCACCACTGTCCAGGGAGCCAAACCAAGCCCCTGTCACCCAGCCCAAGTGCTAGCCCCTGTCAGTGGCACCTCCACCAGCATCCCAACCACACATGGGTCAGACTGGCCACTGCCCCACTCAATCCCACGTGGTACCAGCCATTGTCTCCAGCAGGCAAGGAGGGCTTGGTATAGCCTAGGAGCATGGTGCCCCTCTCCTGGTCTTGGCAGGAGAGTCAGATTAGTGGCACTGTTCCTGCTGGAGATACTGGCCAGGACCACAGCAGCAGCAGGTGCAGTTTTGCACCTTGGTGTTACACAGCAAGGATATCCCTCGTGCACAGCCACAAGCTGAGGCACTGAAATCCAATATGCCACACGTGCTAAAGCTGTGATGAGTCCAGCAGGTCTTAGACTGGCTGTAGCTTCTGGTGCAATAGCCACCTCCCTCCTGCCCCAGGGCTTGGGCCAGCAGGCTGTGCACCAGCTCAATGCCACATGTTCTCTCTTTGGTTCTCCTCATATCCTCTTCTGAGTGCCTTGGGATACTCTGGTTTGTCCTTCATCATGACACAGCACAGATACAACAATAACAGTGCCCGTAAGTCCAGCCCACATCAAGGTTTTCCCTCCCTTGCCCCCCTAACAGCTGGCATCTGAACCTCAGAAGTCAGCAAAACAGGTGATTTACACCATTATAAATCTTCACTTTTTTCTCAGTAGCAGTTGTTGCCATAGATAACATGCTTTTCTGAGCAGGACCAAACGGTGTGAAGCCCTGAACCTTGTTAAGCCACTTTGCGTCACACAGCAACCCGTTAGCACCTTTGATTCTCCAAGGCCATGGAGACACCAAAATTAACCTGATCAATACCTGCCCCCATCACTGCGAGGCAAGCTATTAGTAGTGTGGATATTTTAGCCTGAGCATACAATGCCAAAACAAATTACTACGGTGAAAAGTAAGTTAAGCATCCTGTAACTTCAGGCTTTCCTGAAAAATAGTCTGAAAGGGAAGGTACAGACTGTATACCATTAACACAAAACCAGCAGAGTTACCACTGAGGCAAGCATGCACCACAGCAAGACAAACACCTGCTTTCCCTGTAGTGCTGGTACAGAGGGGCCATTAAAACACGATCACCTCATGAAACGAGCGCAATGCATGTTTCACTGCTTCCGGGCCATGCAGCTTCGTGCAAAAAATACCACGGTGAATTAGCTCAAAATGGTCTTTATTAAGCACTGCACATCTTAAAGAAAGCCTTTTTAACACCAGACCTACAAAACAAGCATAAGTAGTAATCAAAATGCTAGGCAGAGACACTTAAAGCTTTATACTCCTGAAGTTTTTCCCTTGAGTATCAAAGATCAAATTTGTTCTACAGAAGATAGCTGAGGATTTCTCAAGTTCAATGCTTCCTGAGCTCATTGATTAGTATGCAAACACAGCACAGTGACTACCAGCACATCACTACAAGCATCTATCCTGAAAAAAGGCAATCCTCTGCAACTCACTCAGTAGAAATATTCTATGTACAGGCACTATTACTTTTTTAAACTGCAAGACCTGATGGACCAACCAACTCTAAATTCAGGGGAAATGACTGCTTATTAAATGCATAAGATCAAAGGCTTATTTGAGTTATTCCATCATGTACAACAGAGTGTTTTGGAGTGAGAAACTCAGGTCAGCAGGGTCATCTCTTTCAGTCAGATACCAGATCTGTCACTAAAAATTATGCACGTTTGCAAGGGTAGATTTTTTTTTTTGATTTAGTGTAATATGAGACTGCATTCTAAAAAATATTTGAGCGTAAGGAAGCCATCATATTTTGAAGTGTCATACTACAGAAAGCTGAATCATTAAAGATGTCTGCAAACAACTGCAAGACCCAAAATTCACATCACAGTTCTACTAACCTGCATATTCCACCAAATATATGTATTCTAATTAGATAACACAGGCCTTCACAAAAAGAAAAGCACTGCAAAACAACCTTTATCAAAGGCTTTAAATCCATAATAAATAAATGTAAACTGTAAGAAACACAGCCACCATTACAATGGGGGTTAAAAAAAAATAAAAAAGAAAGAAAAAGAACCTTGGAAGTCAGAAACCTGACCATAATTATTCCCAACTTTCAGAAACATATTTTCAAGTGTATTGCTATGTGATACCTGACGAATAACAACACTAAAACCTCTTGAAACTCAGAGCTCTCAGGTGGTGGATGTGTCTGTGCACACAAAACAAGCAACTACCCAACAGACAGCAGGCACATTCAAGAGCATCCAGCATGCTGACCCTACTGGGATTTATAAAAATAACAGCACTATTTTAAATGGCTACTTTGGAAAAAAACAATAAAACCAAGCAGGAACAAGAGAGATGGAGGCCTGGCATGATGAAGCTGTACCCACTTACATGGGTCCTGTAAATATTGTGGCTCTCTCTGCTCAGAAATCCTGGAATACTGACCTCAACCTTCTTCATGTTACAAAATTCCCATGCTCTACTCCTGAAATTCAACATCTAACTTCTCTTTATAATTATTCTTCTACTATACTCATATAGTGCATGAAGACTAATCTATCTTCCAAGAAATGGTTTGTCCTCTGCTGTTACCAAGTTGCAAAAATCACCATTCGTTTGTCACAGGTAAGTAAACAATTCATACATCAAGTTAACCATTCGTACATCTATTGTCAGTGCACCCTTCAGGTCACACATAAGAAAATCCTTACAAGTGGGAGGAAAGGGCCTCTGTACAGTGTGAAAAGCAATGTCAGCATGATCATTTCAGCCGTCTGGAGAGTGATGGGGGTGCCTGGAGTTTTACTTGTGCACTTCATGCACTGAAGCAACTGCATTGGGCAACCCATACATGGCACAGGCAAGAACCTGAACTTCTGCAGATAACGATGGCAAGAGCAGCACTGGAAGAAGCCAGGACTCCCTGGGTAAGCAACAGGTAGGGAGATTGTCCCTCCTGAGCCTTGCATCCACTTTTGATGCATGCAGTAAGAGCCATACTCAGCCCAGTGAACAGCTCCTCTACAGACCATGAACTGAAAATTTTGACCAAGAAAAAAAATTTGGCAGATGGTGAGAGCTTCTCTTAGAAGAACATTTCACACACACACCCAAAATCTGTAAAGAGTAATGCCCAATTCTGTACTCCCTACAAGCTCTTGGCTACAAATAAATTACAGAGTCTCTTGGATATGCCAAACCTTCCATGCCAGCGTTCCCTGAACTTGTTGTCCTGGCTACCCACCAGAGCAGCTCCCAACATTTTGCATCACTAATCACTCCAGTTTTTCTTATCAGCCCCTACCAATAACCAGCTACTGAGTGCTTACCATAACCCCAGGGATGCCTGCATTCAGAACCACTGGGTTGATAGTGAAGGGGTTCCAGCCAGAAGAGAGGTGCAATAGCAAATACCTGAGCATGGAGTTTGGGAAGCAACAGCACCGAGCTTTAATATGCAGCTTGCTCAGAAACTACCTCCCAGCAAATTTAACAAAAGGAGCAACTAAAGCATTTACAGTTTTGAACACTCACACACACATTAACCTGGTGAGCTGTCAGTCCTGAGGTTTATTTATATTGGAAAAACTTCAGAAGTTCAAAAAAACCATTAGCATCCAAGGAAGCCACACTGCAGCACCTCACTGGGAAACATCGTAGAACCAGTCTGCAGTGTTTACCTAAGGAGATGCAGGGAAAAGCTACAGACATCAGAGGCATAAATGCCCTTTCAAACACCCTATCTGCAAGACAAAAACCCACTCTTTTGACTTGGCCTATTTAGAGGCAGATATTACTGACTATGAATCTTCAAGATATCAGCATTGTATTGTGGTTTTTTGCGAGGTTTGGTTTTGTTTGAAATCAGTATTTATGTTGTGCTTGAAAATACTCTATTGTATTTAGCCATTAGAATCCCACAGCCCTCCTTGTATCTGAGATTTAAAAATTGAAGTATTTGCACTGTGAGCAAGGTTTGCAGAATTCAATGAATGTGTTGGCAAAGAGTCAAAAGAGCATGTTTGGACAGCCTGGGGATTATAAGGTCCCCCCTGCGGCCTTTTACAAGCTAGCTGGTTTCACCTTTATCAAGGCTTCCTACTTGAACTACTTTTGTGAAGTCAGCCTTGATTTCTCTGAAATTATAAAATGTATTTGAGAAATTAGACATTAAAATAGGACCACAGGAATAATTCATAATAATTAATAATAATCTTATATCTACTAATGTCCTTTGTAGTCAGAGACATCTGGGCCAAACTCTACAGCCAAAATCAACTATGGTATCTACAAGTACAAAACAATCTACTCAAAATGGAGTTCTCAAAGAAGACAAATCATCCTTCAGAAGTCGGGCACTGTGGTTCTGACTGCTGGTGCTTCTTTCTGGTTCAGTAATGAAAGAAAGGTAGTAACTATGAATAAAAAACTCCAAAAGGTGCCAAAGAGAGACTGTAGCAAAGAGAAAAAGCCTGTAGCAAAGTGACCACCTGGGTATTGAAAGACAAACTCTCCTAAGGCTCAGATGCAGCAAGAATGATTAAACATGGAATCAGCGCCCAAACTACAAGTAGATCCAGTTTCTTCGTGCAGGCAAAGTGAAGCTAGAAGTATTTTAGGAAGGTGAGCACTGGTAATAGCTTTACTGTAGGACAGCTAGGTTAAATTGAGCTGGGATAAAAAGGAGTGAGACTGAATTATTTAAGCTTCCTTTCTGGCCATATGTGCTGTGAACAGCTGATAAGTTGTAGGAAGAACATGCTACTTTTAGAGCTCTTGACTTTCCTGTGCCAGGGTCCTTGTCTCTCTGCTGAGCAAACAGGGAACTAATGCTTATTGCTACTGGGAAGCTGGGAAACATGGGTTCTCCCTCGCCTCTGGTGCTGGCTGATGAGTTATTTTGGGCTAAACATTTAAGTTCATAACCCATTCTTTAAAATGGCCCCAAGATTCCATGCATATTTGGGAGGTGCTCTGAAAAATGCCAGCGCAGCTTAGTTCCCATCAGCATCTGTCTGCAACAACAAAGACTCCAAAAACAGAAAGATCTCTCCAGGCAACCATGATGAGCAAGCTCTGTGTTCAACTGGGACACACAAATATCAGGGAAATATTGTGAGAAGAGGTCTTGAAGATGCACTGTAGCTATTTAATGTCAAATGAGGAGCTCAACAAATGTCAAATGTGTCTTCAACATCGGACCAGAGCTGCACTGGCTCGGGACCCAGAAAGCCACGGGAGCACCCCAGCACCCAGTGGCACAGGGAGCCACACCAAAGTCATGGGACACCTTCTGGCACCCTCCCCACCTCATCTTCTTTCTGGGGATTTTCTTTGTAATGAAATTCTTCCTTTCATCAAAGATTTCATGAAACTTCACAGCCAAGTTCAATTTTCTATTTATATCTGTTTTACTTTCATACAGTTTTGGAAGAATTCTGAAAGGATTCTACCACACACATTTGCCAGAGTTTGATAAATATTGTTTCTGTTCAAAGGTCCACAGGAAGCAACAACAGAACCAGTAGATTCACACCTCCACCTTCCTGTTGCACTTCTGGAGACCGCCTCTCTGGTATGCACCCACAGGACAATCCCCACCTTTCCTTTGCCTTGCTGTTGCCTACCCTGCTGCTCCCAGATGCAGCATCCCTTCCCTGGGACTCCACTGTCCTAAATACCAGTTACAAAAATTTCCATGTGCAGGGCCTCACATATTAGCACTTGTGGAAAGAGAACCAATGTTAGCACCAAAAAGCTGTTAGGGGACTGTGGAAGCACTGAGCCTTCTTTTCACACAAAACTGCATTGGGAATTTGAATTGGGGGTGTCTCTCTGTTTCTCAGCTGCAGCATGAGCTTCTCCATGCTTCAGGCATCACCTGATGGAGTCAAAGCACAAAACAGTCAGTTATTCTCTTCTAAGAGTTGTCTCGTTCCTCACAATTCAAACCTGCAAGGTTCGAAAACCCCAGCTGAGAAAGTGAAAGAGGAGTGAGATATCACAACTGACAAACCACAGCAGAGAAAGGAGACTTGCTCATGCTGGGCTGAAGAGGAGGTTTCTTATACAGCAGCTGTCAAAAACCTTGTTCTGAAATGGCTCAGCAAGCCTCACCTCAGCCTTGTCCTAACTCGGACAGCTGGGGACAGCTCTGCAGTTTCCCCAGGAATTCCAAGAGCTCCTGTGGCCCCAAGGGCCTTTCTGGAGAACAGGGAGATGACGCTGTCCCTTTCTGCACCCATGATACGCTGTGGGGCCCCTGTCCTCCCTTCTGCTCCTGTTTCACACTCTCTCTTAGCCAGTGGGTAACAGAGTGAGGGTTGGGAAAACACTGGAGAGGAGCCCAGTGGTCAGTGCACTGATACAGCACGTGGTGTCCTGAGCTCTCTGCTGTCCAAGCACACACACTCCCTGTCCTGGGCTGCTGGGATGCCACAGCTCCTGTTCCAGCCGTGGGCTGAGGTGTTGGTTCAGCACCTTCCAGCTGGCCAGAGCAGCATTCTGTGTCCCAGCCCCTTTGCAGGACACTCACTGGTGCACTGTGATTGCTCAGCCTGAACACATTAACCCAGGAGCTCTAAAAAGGTTTATCTGAACTGGGACTGAAAAGAAAATTACAAAGAAGCTTTGGCAGAAGGGTGAAACCTATCATTAATTTTAGTAGTGAGTGATCTGAAATATATAAACACATTGTCCTTTTATAGCAGGACTGTTTTTCTCTATTGCTGCCTTAAAAATGTCATACTAGCTCCACCTAGCACACGGAATGGTTGTACTAGCACTGGGGAATTAGTCAGGATTAAATATGGCCACTTTTGTTCAGTTTGATCAACTGGTTATTTTTTGCAACTCAGACTAATGCTTCCATTCAATTCCTTCCACCATCTCCCACAGGAAAAATATGGGCTTCAGCTAATCTCTCAAGGGTACATTTACTAAGAATGCAAAAGATTTTACAAATAACTGAGGGGGAAGGCAACACTTTGTTATGCATCACATATATTTTAAAAGTCCATTAGAGTGCTCCAGATTTATCATGCTACCAGAACTCAGATGGGTATTTAATACCAGTAAAATTTTATAGGTCAATGCAGAAATCTGACTGACTGATCCAAAATTGCCTGGACAATAAAAGTGTTCAGGCCACCCCTTGCAAATACTGCCTAACAACTCGTCCTTTCCAAGCCCTACTGGTCCCAACTGGAGCAATGTTATCTCATTAAAAGCTTCTGCCCAGTCACTAAGCACTACAACCACTAAAACAGCATTTCTGGAATATTAATTCCAAAGGACGACAATCAAACATAGTGCTACTACTACAGCCCACCTAATTTTTTGTGATTGGCTCTCCACTAAATTTACTAAAAGAAATTGGCAATCAACAAACAATACCTTTGACAATAGACAAGACAGAAAGGTTTTGGAGAAGGGGCAATCATTGAGGTAAGATATGAACTTACTTACAGAAAGCCAGGAGGAATTACTGTGCCATCTAATGGGACAACTTCCCTTCTGAACAATGCGAGTAACCAAAAGATAAATCATGCAGGGCATATTTTCCAATGTTTGGGTCACAAGTTTAATGAGAAACTTCACTGCCATTCAAATGGCTGGTCCTATGGGCCAGACTGTGCTGTCTGGGGCATATTCTGTTTTGGTTTCTCCCTGAGGTCGGAAAAGGCTGTGAAGATTTGAGGGAATCACGTGAAGTTTAAGATTTGCACATCCTTTCCATGGGCTTAGGATTTCGCCGTTCAAATGATTTGTAGTTGAAGTTCATGGGCTTTCTCATCATAAGGGACATAACACTTTTTCTGCACTGAATGACAAACAGACTCACAGCTGTGGCACTTCAGATGGGATTGGAATGGCCCTTTACAAGAGACAGACCAAGGGCATTCAGAGAACACCCTGAGTCCCTCCAAACTCACACTGCCAACCTGACCAGTTCTGAGTTCAAGCACTTCTGGTTAGAGGCCGTTCTGAGGTTCTAGGAACACATAACTTGTTAAGAAACCCGCAGACAAAGGCAGAATGATGGGCACAAGTTACTTGGATTTGTGAAAAAGAGGACCTAAAGCAGATTGCCTTTTACAATTACACAGCCACAGGGAGAGAGCACAGCAATAAAGACATGGCAGAAACACAACAAAAGCCCTCACACATCCTCAGTATAGTGTGTTACCCACAGGAAGCAGGCTCCTCTGTATATAAACTAGCAACCGGTCTCCTAATACTTTCATTTTCAAAGAAAACTAACAAAACAGCAAAACCATTTTGAAGATTAGGCCTTCTGCAGAGATAAGAAAAAAAGCTGATATAGACCTTAGTCACAGCACTGAATAACAGCAAAAAGAGTCAGAGAAACACAGATCAGAGCATACTCCACCCACGGGGATTGGAAAGGTGAGTGCATGCCTGAAAGATGCACTCCCTTTCCTGCGTGGGAATCCTGCTCCTGTTTTACAAATGCACCATCCCTGCTGCACACACTTGGAGCAGCCCGAGCCCATACGCCTGGGTGGCCCACACACAGACACGTGCCAGTTCCATCAGGGCAAGAGATGGTGAGTGACTCTGCATGCAGATGGGGAGTGCGGTAACGAAACCAGCGCCAGCTCTTTGGCAGGAGGCTGCTGGGCTGATGGGGTGATGCCATGTTGATAGCAGATGCTGCTAACACCTGTTGATGGGTACAGCAATCTCTTTTTAAAAGCAGTCAGCCTTGGGAGGCAGGGAAGCATGGGGCTTCGAGGCACTCGGGTACAGAAACAGATAATTGCATTGCGGGTGCCAGTAAGCAGTAAACAAAGGAAAACTGTGCTGCAAGGTTACAGAGTCAGGCAGGACATGAAGGAATTTGCATGAAACAACAGCACCAGTCCTCAAGGAAATGAAGCACCAGTCTGAAGCTGTGCGAGCCAGAGCAATGGATTCATTGCTTCGTGTACAGCAGCAGCAGAGCAGAAAACATGAACCCAGTAAAGTTTCAAACGGAGCTGGGTTTAGCACAGAGACCAGACTAGTAAGATTCATTCAAAGAATTTTAGCTCTTCCACATCACATTCATGAATACACCCTCTGTTCACTCTGCTTAAGAAACTCATTCTTTACTAAGTTACATGAAAGAAGTCTTATTTTTCCTAGACTGGTTAATTCAAGTGGGATACTGAATAAACCAGTGAGGTAGAAAGGGAACTGTGGCTCCCAGACGATAAAGCTTTCCTCTCCAGAGGCAGTGCCAAAAAGAAGCTACAGACCAGGGCTGTGGCTGCAAAGAACCCCTGCACCAAGCAAGAGATGTAGCTGGTCAGTCTACTTTGTATGATAGGGCAGTCAGGACTCAGTTTGCACTGGACAAAATAAAGCTTGAAACAAATTTGTGTTAGGGTACCCTCACTGTGCACCTCATTTTCTTGCTTCTTGATGCATTCATGTTAATATACTCTTCCTCCACTCACAGTTTCTTTTTAAATACCCACTTGGAGCTGCTGTGATAAAGGGTGTTTTCGTTACAGATTCTCAATTATCTTAAATTACTAAAACGTCCAGATTTCAAATAAGCGCTTTTTTCTTTTCCTTCAAGATTCTATCAAATAGTGCCCCAGTTAATTATTGTCTTCTGAGTTTCAAAACTCAGCTTGTTTGATGCCACAAAAGCATAAATCCCAAGAAATAAAATATTCTCTGGAAAAGCAGTCCTCTGCTTCTTTTATCTTAAATTGGTTTCGTGCCGTCAATGAAATCATCGTGTGGAAAAAAAAAATTAATTTCAGCCTTTGGGGAAAGACTGAACAGAAAAACTTTTAATATGCAAAGTTCAAAAAGCAACAACAGAAAAGAGATTTTGGAAGGAGCACCTCTGGCTGGCCCTAACAATAGCTTTTGTCGGTCTCCCAGGCTCCAGCAGCACAGTCGGCCAGCTGGCTGCATAATTTAACATATCATATCTTATGCATCTTGATCTTATCAGAACACTTTACAGAGGCTAATGGAAATGGTAGAATAGACTTCTGAGACCTTCCAGAGCGCTGGCTTTGAACTGCCCAGGTTTACACAGCATCCAGTCAATTACCTAATCCCATCTACAGACATCTCCTGTCAAACGGAGCACAAAGGAAAAGGCATTTAATAAAACCATGGATGGAACGAGATCAGCTGACCATGAACAGCATATGACTGTTCAGTCATTCATACAGTGATGTATTTAATACCCTCAGAGTTCATATTTCAGAAGTCCTTTTTTTCCTAGGCTTGCTCCTTCTTCTAAGACTTGCTGTTGTAAAGACGACAGCACATTTTACTAGCAAGTAACTGTGAAATACATTCTATATCAAAAGTTTACTACAGAAAAAGTTCTTGTATTTTGCCATAACTAACAAAGAACACAAAGGTGCCATTTGTTTGTCTTTGGCTTTTATCTGTTAAAGTCAGGCAGAAAGAAGTGAAGCCGCTGAAAATAAAGCATTCATACTGCATACAAGCAGTGCTGGAATTACATATTTCCATGGCTGCTTTTTTGACTCAAGCAGCAGTCTGGCAGGGCACACATCATGCCCAGAAAGTTGTTTTTCCCAGGGTGTGATCAAATCCTTACACTCTAGCTGGTCTGACCTTGCAGCTTTCCCACACACACGGAAGTTGACTGCATGATTTGTAGAACATCTCAAGTTAGATTTTTTTTTTCCCACCCAAAGTTAATCCCTGTAAGAAAAATAGATCAATGTGAATCAGCTGAATCTAGGAAAACAGAGAAAACAGGTCTGTTGCTAAGCACAATAAATTCAAGAAAACTGCACTCATTGTAACAGCATAATTACCACCACAACTGTGCAGAAGATAATTATTCACGCTAAGATGTGGCAACCTTTTGCAAAGATAAGACAGATACTTCCACTTTCAATCACCCAATGCAATATCTGCATTTATATGAAGATATTAGACAGGGAACAGGTAAAAAAAAAAACATGATTAACTTTGTGCATTCTTTTTATATGACTTATGTGCTTTACTGCATCTTGGCTTCCATATATGCCATAAATCAGAGAAAGGAGAGAGCAATAAAAATAGAGGGACACAGAAAAGATGAAGAACTAATATTCAAATCCTCCCACAGAAGGCAGACAAACCTCCAAGGAAATGTGGGCAGGAGGAGGAGAATGAGAACATGAAAAATATAAGCCAACCAAAATAATGGAAAAAACCAAAAACATACATACATATGGATGGCCCTGGGAAACTGGCAGGGACCTCTCTGCAGGAGTAGTGTCTGGGGAACAAGATGTCTCAGGGCTTTTAAGTCAGACCATCCAGCCATGAGGTACCAAAGCCTGTCAACATCCAAAGCTAGCACAATGATTATAAAAGGGAAATAGGAACTAGGACACACTGATAAAAGCACTAAAATCGCCTTGAAAAAACAAGAGCTAAGAGATTAGCAAGCTAAACAATACTTTTTCCTCCACGCTGTCATGGTTGATTGTTTAAAGCCTGTCAAAAGCTCCTCTGGGAAACCCTGCATAGATATACTGAGAGCAGTGGGAGAGTAGGGAATCAGTCAATATTTAATAACTTTATTACTCAGACAGTACCATACGCATTTAATTGAAAATTACAATGGCATTTGGGGGAAAAATGCTTTTCTTTTGCAATAACAACCAAGTCGTTTGAAGTATTTTGAAAGGATTTTCTCTTTTTAATATTTAATAGAGGCACACACCTTTGCTCAAGCTGTGGCAGAATCTTGAGGACACCTAAACTACCAGAGAATTTCCAGCAATAACTTCTGCCACCAATGCTGAAAGTTTTCTTTTTGCCATCCTACTTTCTTTCCAAATCATGAGCAAATATGAGACTGCACTGAAATCATTAGCACCGCCCACCAGGCAGATCTGCTTGTCACTGCACATTCCCTCTCTCCAAGACAGACAGCTGGAGGCTGTATCTGGACACCAAGGAAGAGCCTGGCAGAGCAGTTTCAGCTTCTACTGCATAGGCTGCCTCAAGTTCCTTTCTCAGGGAAGAAACACAACTTCTAAAGGAAGCCCATGAACACATTCAGCTCCTACATTACACTAGTGGAACTACTTTTGGAATGCTGAACACATATCAGAAGTTCACAATTCTGAAAGAAAGATGGAAAAGGGAAAAAAATAAAAAACACACGGAAACAGCCAAAAAGCATTTGGGAGGTAGACACTATGCTGCACAGCAAGACATCCAAAAGAAGACTTACAGAAAAAGGAATACCAAGCAGTGACATGTAGAACTGCATGAACAAGTGTCTTGGAAAAATATGCATGTGCCTAACTACTGACACAGACAGCTTCTGTAAAAAGAAAAGTGAGAAAAAAACCCAGTACCATATAGTAAAAATTACTGAACCTGTTATTAAAGTCTACCAATCAGTATGTTCCTAGCACTCTCAAATACCACGTCTCCTGAAGGTCTGGGAGCACAGCTTTCATTGCTCTTCTGTATCTGTCTTCCTCCAGCCAACAACCTGAAGAAAATAATTTTATACCTTCCTTCCTCAGGCACCAAACTCTGAATTACAGTATAAATCTAGGTCTCCAAAAGACTTGGTAACTCACCTGCCTTTGCTTGTCCCCATCATTTTCCAAGGAGAAAAGCAGATCAGCGGCACTCTCACAAGTTCATTTGATTGGCAAGTGCCTGAGGTTTTCCACTGATCTTCAAATGCACTATGAATCTAATAAAACCCTCAATACCAGTACTGGAATATTTCATACACTGCAGTTTTATTTAATTTCTTGTTTATCTGACTACTGCCAAACAAGAGGATATTCCATGAAAGCTGATACAGCCCTAAATGAGGTATGAGCCATTCTCAAAATACCCTGTGTGTATTTCCTTGCACACATGTGAGCCCACAAATCCTACTGCTTAGCTCTCAATGAAGATTTTGGTTTGTTTTAAATAACCTGACTGGAGACATTCTGCTTCAGAAATATCTCTTTAAATACACCCAGGAGGAAATTTGACATATACAGTATAATTGCCTTGCTATCTAGACTTAATCCTGCATAGAAACCATCTGTTGCATTAAAAAAAAAAAAAAAAAGGAAAAAACCCCACAAGCACAAAAGCCAAATAAGATTCTTTTTGTACACTGCCTACTATTTCTGAATACTGTGCATGTGTAGACCACAACATCACCATGCACAAGATCATCACAAAGTGGTGTTACAATACTGCTCGAAAAAATCCAGACAAGCATGTCAAGATGTACAGAGAAACCAGGTGTGTAGAGCAATCCTTTCATCCTGCTCTGCTCAGGAAGGAACCAGAACCAATGGAAAAGCAATCAGAGGACACAGCCAGAAATATAAAATATTTACCTTACTAGGAAGAGAATGAAAATCATGGGCTGCTGCATTGGGAGAGAAGACAGCTAGGAAGGGGGGGGTGCTGAAATGGCCTCGCTGGATACAGAGAGCACAAAATGCTCTGGCTGGAAGGCACTGCTCAGAAGGTCAAGGGCTGCTCCCTTCCCCAGTAATCCTCTGTCTTTCCAGAGGTGTTTAGCTTGACCTCCACCAGTGAAGGCTCTAAATTTCCCTGGACAATAAATTCTGATGCTTTACTACTTCTCCCTTAGCATCCAAACTCGAGCTTCCTTGTCACAAGGAACAATTAGGTGCCATTAGGCAACCTGTGGAAACTCCCCTCGGAGGTCCTTAGGCTAGCAAAACTCCTGTTTGAAAAAATAGAATTACCTGTGACCCTGCTCAGGTCAGGTGATGAGAGCCTTTTGGACTTACCTGGGGGGATGTGGAACACAGGACTCTTGCTCCATTCACACATCCTGCTCACACTTGTTGGTGTGTCTGAGTGACAGGGTGCTGCAGCCAGCTGGGACAGCAAACGCTCCAAGCACCAACAGAGCTTAAGAGAGCTTGGGGATGAGCAAGAGTCCTGGCTTTCATGCCCTAAAGGACCCCCAGCTTCCTCTGAAAGGGACATCAGTTTCCAAGAGAGTGGACAGTGGGCAAGTGAGGAGGTTGGGTGCTGTTCCCAGAGAGCACCCAACCACCTCTGCAGATGCAGAGCCCTTGTGCTTCCACATCGTTCGAGGACTTGCTCCCCACTCCTTACCCTGCTCTGGTTCCTCCAGGTGTCAGCCAGAATTTAGCTTCTCTTCCTAGAAACCCATCATTCCTACAGATTGATGGGTTTTGTCTTGATCCCTAATCTCTCCAGACTTATATCCTACCTTCCAAAGGAAGGCTCATGCTTCACTCTTAATGCAAGGCTCCATATATTAACAACTTACAAAAGCCATACAAAAACCTTTAGCCTGCTGGAAGCAATAACCTATTGATTTAACATTTTGCTCACTACTACCATCTAATAAAAGGATGAAAGCAAGGCACTATATCACAAATTGTCACCAGCAGCTCAGAACAAATTGGGTCCTTTTTGGATCAACAGAATCATGGAGACTAGCACAAACTCAAATCACCTCTCTTCATCAGCTTTCAGCCCCATCCCACTCCCATCACCTGCGGGTGACCAAGTGCCCTCGGAACAGGACTAATGCAGATGGCATAATTAAAAGGCTTTGAGTCATACATCAGTGAGTGCCTGAGCATGAGGGCATGTCAAATAGTATACTTACAAACACAAGGTTTTGAAAGACAATCTAAATTACAGCACATGACCTCCAAGTTCAGCTCTGAAGTTTCAAAATAGCCTTCTTGTCATCCCCAGTTACCAAACAGCCATGCCCAAAGCTGGATGTACATTCCCTCTTTCATCAACCTATGTCTACTCCTGCCTTGTCCTAATGGATGCATTATCTTGAGTTGTCACATCTGATTACACATGATGTGACACAGGATGACATGAATAATGTACCCCCCTTTGATGTGAACAAATTCATTAGTTTAGCTTTGGGGAAGAACAGGAAAGCACAATGTAGTAAGCAGCAGTTTACTCGAATCATTGCAGCATAATTATTATTGTTATATTACTGTTAGGATGATGATGATGATGATGATGATGATGATGATGTTTACTTCCCCTCTCACTGAAGGGTAACAAAAAAGCCTAAGTTAAAAAGAAATTTACTTCCTCACAAAAAGCATTTAGGAAAGTTTCCACAGTTCTTTCTTTCCAAATTCTACAAAAATCAAATGGGCCACTTCAGCATGTGTTGGCATTGAACTGTTACCACAAGCTTTTCATATTTCTTTTCAGAAATGAAGGACATGAGGAAGAGGAGATCTTCACTGCTGCTTGGTTTTTGACTAAGCAGACTTTTCCCCCTCTATTGTTCTACAAGCTGGATGTACACAGATTCAGGAATATTAAAGAGCCAAAAAAGTTTAATTAAATCCCTTGTTAATTAAAGTATGAGCTACTGAGTTTCCTGCTTACTCATAAGGAGGAGTAAGAACAGCACTTGGAGAATCACAGCTTCCTGAACATTGTATATCATGGCCAGCAGTCTCCCAGAAGATGGTAAGAGTGGGGTGCATTCATCTCTCTTTTTGAGCACATGCATATTGCCTCACTCTTCCAGGAGTAAGTAAAAGTTATACAAATTCTCTTGTAGATCTCTGAGTTGTGCTTCACACTCATTTCCATTTTCTGCATTCCCACCAGGGTTCATGGCACCACACGCAGATCAGCCAAGGAAGGAATCCAGCCCTCTGCTTTTATTTTTACCCGTTGTGCTTTCATCATAGCTGGGTGAGTGAGAAACCATCTGCTTCCTTGGGATGAAAAGGCAGGAGAGGGAGCTACAGTTTCCAGAGGAGTATGTCTTTCAAGATACAGCATCTGTCCTTTCTGTTCCTTCTGATTTATAGGGATTTTGGTTTGGGCCAAATTCACAGCTACATTAGGAATTAGAGTAGCCTAATGTGACACTGTACCCAGAATGAATTTGGCTCAGGGACTTCATCTCATTCATTCTCAGGGCTGATATTTCAGAGCCCTTGATCCATGATGGCAAATTTACACTGATGCAGTAGGTGACTTTCTAATTTCATTTATGCTCAGATCATCCTGTTGGCTGGTATTAAAGAACAGGTTTTAGCTGAAACCTTTTCGTTTGAAGGATTAGATAACAAGGATATGTAGCTTTCCTAATCAGAAATGCATTGTGTAAAGATTTCATACAGGAACTTCTGCAGTGCAGGACAGAATTGCTGGACATCCAATCTGACAATCCTTCGCATTTGAAGGCAACAGGAGCTACAGCACCCAATTTAGAGACAAATATCGACAGAAAGAATGACGTGAGGAAGCAGTCAGAACTAAAAAATCTAATCTTTCTGACACATATGAATTTCAAGAATTTTTATCTTGAAAATTGATAGCAGGATTCCAGACACATGTATAAGACTGAGAGACTTTCCATATCACAAATACAGTCACTGTAAATGCACTTCAAATAATAACCCTGCTCTTCTAACTTTCCAGATAGTTGATAAAATTTGAAATCATCTTTCTAAAGCTTCTTGGAGATCTTCCTCTACTTCCTTACTGAAAATGATCTGACAAAGCCTGATGAACAAGCAAACCAACTTGCTATTTTCCTTTCAGTTGCTTCTGTGGTAATAAATTTCCAGATTTATTCATAACTGTGTTTCACATAAGTTTTTCCCTTTGCAGAGGAATGTGTATTATCTTCAACACTGCTCTGCCCAAATTTTCAAATCCTACATTCTTCCTGAGATGATGCTAGGAATGCTGTGAACAGTAAACTTGTTTGGGGGCCACAGGGCTGAGATGATGGAAGTGACAGTCAAGGCTATCCTCTTGCTGCTGGGCAGGTGGCACTAATACCCCCCTGATCCTGCTTCCCTTGTAGCCAGGTGTTCTGCAAGATTCTGGACAGGCAAGTGCTAATTCTGCCCTACTAATATAAAAAAGATATTTCTATTTAATGACTAGTTATTCTGTTCTAAGGTACACACACTTAGAACAACACATCACCAAAAAAGGCACCACAGATAAGCCTTAAGAGACACAGTGCAGTGAAACAAGAACAGGAGATGAGCAGAAGGGAGATTTGTTGTGACAGAGGCACAATATGTGCATCTTGGGAGCAGATTTCAGACCCTGGCAGTATCATCTAGACACAGGATTTAACCCAAGGGTATTAGCAACAATCTTAATCCAAGCCCTTTTAGCAAGTGACAATGTTGATACCAGTTAATCTGTGCCACTAACAGCTTCCAAAGCTAAGGCAGAGAGCCCACCAATTCCAGCAACACTTTCCACATACTTGGGTCAAACTGTGGGCAAAATTCAAATGTCAACATTTTTCCAGTGCTACAGAGCACTTCCTATAGTATTCAAGACATCTGCATGGGGCTTGCAGGAAACAAGACCTCTCAAAGACCTGCAGCCTCCACAGGCAGCAGCTGGAGGCCAGGACATGTGCCAGGAGTGAAAGCCACAGGAGTCCTGAGCTGAACATCTGGGTCATCTTCCTCCAGAGCTACCAGAACTTTTAGAAAAGTCTTTTGCCAACAAAACTTTCTATACATATTCTTAAAACTGCTTAGCATGTGTTATATGCAAACCTGTCCTGAAGCATTAGTGTCCACAATTAACCCTCCTGGCTGGACATGCCTCTGGAGTCAAGTCCTTGCCACGCTTTCTATCGCCTCATTACTTAACTCCCTTTATTGCCAAGGGGATAAGTACTGACTTTGCCTTTGTGAGAAGTGATGGAGGAAGCAGAGATCTGCAGCTGCCAAGAGAGGTTGCTGAGGTACTTTTATTGGCTGCAGACCCAGGCATAAGTCTTACATGAGTACTGCAGAGAGGACAGTATACAGCACTCCTTACAACTTTAGGACACAGCAACCTAGAAACTACAAATCTGTGCAAAACTGGGCTCCACCACAATCATATTTGTGATGCAGTGGCAGTTGGACTTTGCAGAATTAGTTCATTAAAAAAAACCTAGAAGAATTCTCAATAAGTATACTTATTCCTGTCATTCATTAATACACCTGCTGGCTAAAAATGACAAAGGACTTCCAGCACGGGAAATATGTTCTTAAGTATGGAAGAATCAAGAACTGCTATACTCAGTTTTTGAAATGTCTTTTCTATCATGGTTGGAGCACAGCTGTCTGCGTTCCTTACTCTCTGGTAATGAATGTCACTGAGAAGTAATATTAATCCCACATATTGACAGAAAGCAAAGGAGCAAGGCTGGAATTTATGCCCTTCTCTGCTTAAAGGGAGGAAGCTTTGAGTCTGACTTGATTCAAGAGGGCTGAGATAATAACAGGACTTGGGAAGGTGATTTTCTAGCATCTGAACTAGAAATGAGAAGAAAAAAAATCCAAAGCAGACCCACAGCAAAGACTAAATTTGTCCATTCTCAGTGATGATAAGGACGGCAGCCTGGCACCTAAATACACCTGTGCACTGCTTATTGGTTTTGAGACATGGTCCTCCCAAACAGGTGTGTCTGAATAAAGAGAAGTGCTTTACCAGGAGAGGCTTTTCCCCATTTAACTGCATCCCTGCCTCTACGGGGGGAGCACAGCCACCCTCCCAGAGAGGGGTGCAAGGAACACCACAGGTCTCCAGCTGAAAGCACAGGATGGAAAATGCTGCTGAAGAGCCCACCAAGTGAGAAGTGGCACTGGAAGATCTGAGAGCAATGCTTCAGGGAGAGGCAGTGAGAAGGTCAAAGCAACAGAGAGCCAGGGAACTACAGCATCCTCAACCAGAAACACTGCCAGCCTTCCTCAGAACCACCAAACCCTCCCATACCTAGAGGCATGCAAAAAACAGAGAGAGTGCTTTAAGTCTTTCTATAAACCAGGGGTCTTTCAATGCAGGTGGAAAAACTGCTTACTAGTGATTAATAATTAGTTAGTTTTAGAAACACTAAGCGATTAGAATAATTCTGCACTAAAGCCATTCCAAACCTCATCTCCCAAAGACCCCCGAGTTGCTTGGATTCCCAGAAAGCATATTGTGTCCACAAAGCAATGCTGTTTGCCATGCACAGTAAAGTCACATCACACTTTCAAACTTCCCTGCAAGCATCAGCTTGAAAATAACTACAAATGAACCCTCTGCAGTTCCAATTTTGGAAGTTTTAACTCCACACAAGTAAGCATCTCCCCCTTTAGGTATGGACCCACTTGCCAAGCATGAGCTCAGCAGGTGTCAGACCCACTTGCTCTCTCTGGGGCTGATCAACACCCAAGTAGACGCTGTATGATCTCATTCCATGTTTGTCTGCAATAAAGGCACTCATCTTGTTCCCCTCAGTAACATTTACTCAGCAGGTCAGCATGAAGGGAAGTAATGAGATGAATTTGCCAATCTAAACATAGTGATGCTTCTTGAGACTTCCCAACATCAGACTTGCAAAAATAAAGGGTTGATCTTAGCCCTAAGGTGATGCTCCAGGTGGTCTGTGCTCCCTGTGTGTCACTAAGGGGTTTCTCAGAGAGCAATCAGTCCCTCACCAAGGGGCTTCCTGTGCATTGCTCAAAGTGGACACACAGTTGACACTGAACCGTGCCATAAATCAAGTCCCTCCTGATGGGAGAGAACTTTCTGAAAGTCCTTGCAAGGAGTTTCAAGGATAAACTGAGACTTTTCCTTGAGTTTCAATGCTTCTAGATTGTTGTTTATTAAGTCTTATCAGAGGAACAGAGCCACTAGCGTGACCCAGGTACAGCACAGAGCACAGAAGAGCAGGAGTGAAGGCTCTCTATCAAGATTTACACAGCCTTTTAAAGATATTTTAACCAATAGTTACTAAAAATGTACATTATTTTCACTTTCCTACCAATTATTCAGAAACACAACTAGGAACTGCAGAATTTTCTATCCAGTCATTCCAAACTACTTCTACTGCAGAACATGGAGTAGTAGAAGAAGGAGAAGAAGCTGTATTTTCTAGTTCTTGTCTGACTGTTGGTAATTTTTTCCAAGGTTTGAAGCTAAAACAGTGTTGTTCAGGGGGGTAAGAACCTTTAAAAACAGGCAGAGAAATATTCTCGGCACTCTGGGTTCCTACACACAGTGAGTTGGCTCTCCATGCCTGAAAATGAACTATGAGGCAGATGCAGTACAACTTTCCATCTCCACCTCTCAGTCCCTTATGTCAGATGGTCCACAAATTCTTACCTCTTCAGACACCAGCTAAGAAATTAGCTTTTCCATTCTATTGATTTCTAAATTGCATTGAAAAGAACACATTTGAAAACCTTCCATGTCCAGTAGTGATTACAAAAGATGTACATTGCCCTACAGCTGTCCTTCAATTCTGAACTGGCCCTCCAGAGACACACCTGTGTGGTTTTGCATTTACAGTCAGGCAGCAATAATATAGCCAGCTCAAAGATAAAGCTAAGAGAAAGATTTGACCTCGCTACTTATAGATAGTCAGAATGCAAATCACCATGGAAATCTAAGCAGCTCATTATGAAGGGTGCTAGCTGAGGGGATGCAGAACAGCCAAAAGTGATAAACAGATTCCACTGAAGCTCATGTGATTTGTACATTATGAGGTTTTATTGATACAGCTGTAGATGATACTGTAAGAGAAAAAAAACCCATTTCTTAAAACCCCATTCCCTACAGTCATCTCTGGTTTTCCTTATGAAAGGGAGTAAGAAATTCAGGGGGATCTCATTTCTGGAAACCAGCCAGGTCCCACGAAAGCAGGCTGGTGTTCAGGACACACATCCAGCTGCCTTTAAAGAGGATGTGTCACTGGCCAGAGGATTTGCCATATAATTACTTTGGATTCAATAAGGAGAAGAGCAATTTATGTTAACCTTTTACTCCAACTCAAGCAAGTTAGGCACACTGAGGCTCCTCTCCAGGACAGCAGAATCAGCAGTGATGTCACATCCAATTGAATGTATTTGCTGTGTGAATACAGCCCTACCTAAGAATTTCTCTAGATCTAGAAGTGAAAACCTAAATTTAAATGACCAAGACTGAAAGTTTAGAGGGATTCTTGGGCTGTTCCCAGTGTAAAAGGAACTGAAGCTGCAGAAAAAGGACTTGACTATCTCCACCAGTCAGTGTTCTTTAATTCAGTGTTTTCAGAAGTGGTACCAAACACCTCAGTGAAAAGGCTACAAGGAGAAATTGCTACTTTATGCAATGAACTGCTGTCATGCTTAAAAAAAAAATCCCAGCTTCATCAGCAGAGACACAATCTGTAAAGTGCAGTTCAGCTCCTAAGGAATTTTTTTATTATACACACAGGAAGTTTCACAGTCTGAGAAATAAAACATTTTTAAAGGATTCTCTTCTCTCTACAGCTAAGATTGGCAGGTGGGAAGGGCACCAGAGGACAGGTTTTCAGAACACATTTTTCAAGGTTCTGTTCAAATTCTAAGCCATTCCTACCTCCCAAAGCAGGTACATCACTTTTTTTTCATAAAATGCACATGTAATTCTGGAAAATGAAGAGTACAATAAACCTTCATTCTTAATGATACTCTGCTGTGAACAGGTATATTTTAGTGTATCTCAAATTAAGTGTTCTTAGATGTCTTCCAAAAAAATACCTCTGACAAATTTTCTGTTTGCCAACTCTTGATATCAATAAATTGAGAGTTCTCTTAAGACTATGCTTAAGAAAAAAAAAAAAAAAACACAAACAAAACCAAAACCTTGACTTTTTCTGTATTTATTTATTAGGTTATTAACATTTCAAAGGCTCATTCATCATCTACCAGTTGACAATGATGGAGTCAAAACAATTTTTGGTTTTTTTTAAACTGAAACATGGGTCAAATCTAGCCATGGGATCACTGTGAAGTGAACAGAACTACATCAAACTTGTATCCCAGCTTGGTCTGCAGCTGGGAAGTTGAGAAAGCAGTGGATGTAATTCACAACTGGAGCAAAACAATTTCATGTCTCCTGGACTCCTTTCAAAGTTACTCTAATTAAATTGACACCTTTTTCAGAGAGGCAGCATGTGCTTAGAAAAGCACCTCTGATAACTACAATTCACTGGCTTTTTCCCACATCTCTCATTATATGGAAGACGACCACAAGCAAGTATTTAGTTCTCTTCCTTTCTCAAAGGTCAATGGTTCCAAGCTAACTCATTTTATTTCATGCAAATATATAATAGATCCTCCCTTTTTTCAGAGACTCCCCAAAGCTAGATTAAATCAAAATGCAGGGGTTTTTTAAGGATACAATGCAGTTTAAGGAGCATTTCTTCCATGAATTCTGGACTAGGGATGAAACTGACTCAACAATAAAAAAAACCTCATCCATTTCCTTTGCCTTTTGACCACATTTAGGAGGAAAAAAGCAATTCTTAAAAACAGATGAAAGTTCTGTTACAGTTATATAGATGACTAAAACTTCTGACCCTCTCTGGTGCTGTTTACGTAAGAGACTTATTTCAGTGTAAAATGACATTTCTATCAGAAGTTACTTCCATGACCAGGAGCCCTTGGCACCAAAAAATGCTCTTCTAGAACACCTCATTTTAGAGTGCCCTTTAACAGTGTTATATATAGACCCACCACTCACAGGAACCAAGCAAGAAGCACTTCAGGGAATGGAAAATATATTATTATTATTATTAGCTAATCTACATTAATTTAATGCCAATACCAGGACACTTATTAGCCACTGGTCAAAATACACTGCTATAGAGATCCTAATTGCAACTTCCCAAGGTATGCATTCCTTCACAAGTATATCATTGCACATAATGAAGCTCACTCAATTTGCATGCCTTAATATCCCAGTAATTAGGTAGTAGGAAGCACGCATGACTGGGCAGAAAATTGCATCCTTCTATTTTAGATTTTGTGCTATATTTCCTTTTCTCTTGCAGGTAAAGGGCCTGACATCTGTTGTTTTGCCCAGTTAATATCTACCCTGAAATTTGGCAGCCCTTGCCTAACATTCACCTTATTAAGAGCAAAAGGGCTTTATCTGTTACACACATGGGACTCACCCAGCAATTGCTGAGACACTCCTGGAAAGGAAGCCTTCCTATCTCAAAGCCAAAAAGGCAGCAAGCCCCAGTCTGTGTGCACCATTCTCCACTTAACACGTGCTCTTATATGACAAGTGCTGCATGGAGGAGCCTGTCCTCCTTTTACCCTTTGAAAAGAACTCTCCCATTAATCTATTTTTACTGATCATCATGAAAAGCAAATCATCTTTTCTGAAACATTTAGCTGGGTAGCAGCAGCAGCCCAAGGTAACAGGATATGGATTGTTCATACAAAATACTCTTGTAATTATTGCCTCTGATAGTCAGCAGTGAATACAAGAGCTATTCTCATTTTAAACTAATTAACCGTGAAAAAATGTCAGGCTCTTAATATCAATCTCAATCACTCAGCAGGAGCAATACTTACAGATAAGGTCAGAATTTACTTCCATTGTCAAAAGACAATGTCAAAGACACAGCATGCTATGGCATGGACCAGAGGAGACATCTCTGCAGACCTGATTCCCAAATTCAGCTTCCTTGGGTGCCCTTGCTGGCAAAAAAAAACCACTGGCAGCAGCAGCCACCCTGGCTCTATGAAGTTTCATGTGCTGGCAAAAAGCTGCAACTATCTGGGATACTCATGCAGATTTTCAAATAACCTGCAGCCCCTGAAATTTTGAAAACTCCCTGTCTGAAGGAAAACTAGGATGCTCCTCCCTTTGAGACCAGCAAGTGGTGAAATCGCATCCTTTCACTTCTGACACAGGCAGGGAAGTTCTGTCTGTTCTGCAGCACTCCCAAATATCCCAAATATGGTCTTTCTGATGCAAGCAAAGAGCCATGGATTAGCTTTCAGCACAGGCATGAGATATCTGAGCATATCTGTGGGCTGTGGCCAATCTGAATTCTGAGCATCCCAGAGTCATAGATGACTTAGAACCCCATGCATGCAAAATCCAATATGTGGAAGTCTGGGAAAAGACAAAACCAGGACCCACAGGTCACGGGCACAAAAGAGAGCAGTCATCATGCCAAGAGCTTTTTATGGCACGTTATAAAACAAACCAGCACAGCAGTAGGCTGAAAAATTAGAGGGTGGATTCCCATGCAGTGGTACAACCCTGAGCACTGCCAGGTCCCCTTAGACAGTTTCTGCCTCTGGTTTTCCTGGATGTGGGCCTTTGCTGCCTACAGACTTTTCAAAAAGTAGTACAGGGTTATTTGCACACGGAACAAAAAATTTCTGTGCCACTCAAAATGATTTTCACTGCTGTCCCCAAGCACAGCTGGTATTTCCCTGGTTTCAATAGAAGTGTAAGAATATTAACCAGTTGCAATATTTACTCTGGTTTATAAGTTAAATGAAATATCATACTGTCATAGGTTAGCAAGCATAGTCCCGGAAGGGACGTCCTTGCTAAGGGGTGCTTACAGTTTCCTCTGGGAACTGATAGAACCTATCAGCTGGCCAGTTTGAATATGGACAATTCTCTAAGCCACTTAAAGTTGTGATCACCTCTGTGATCCACATTTAAGAAGAGGCAAACTCCCCCTCCAAGCTCTCTCTCGTTTCCGGCCCTGGGACAGGTGGCTGCAGGGCCCGAGCAGGGCCCAGTGGGCCCGGCCAGGCCCTGCTTGGGCCGGTCCGGGCCCACAGCTGGTATTTCCCTGGTTTCAATAGAAGTGTAAGAATATTAACCAGTTGCAATATTTACTCTGGTTTATAAGTTAAATGAAATATCATACCCAGTAGGTATGTATCTAAAACCCAAAAGAGTCTCTTAACAAATTTTTAATTTCCTTCTCAGCTGATTTTTTTTTAACTTCTCCAAGACATATTAAATATCTCTGTCTTTCCATAGCCAGAAATAATCATCAAACACTTATGTAGTGCCACAATGAAATATCAGAGAAAGCAGATGAAGTTTACTTACTTATCATGACTTGGATGGTTATTAAAACAAAATGCTCTGTGAAGAATGCTTTAATGGAAAAAGCCAAGTACCTTGGACACAGTTTTGTGACATGTACTGCATATCACATGCATCTCATAGCTTGGATTGATGCCTTCTCCTGACCTTAAAATCAAGAGCCAAACACGGTTAGAAGGGAAAAAGGGATTTTATTTTTGTATTTATTTTAAGGATCCTTAGGTGCACCACGTCCAGGTCGAATGCACCTCAATGCACACCACAGTGCACACTCACAATAGATTGAGTACAACATTACAGGTCTTACTAATTAGCAGATCTATCAAAGATTCCCCAATGAGAGGCTCAAGTGAGCCCCCCTCCCCAAGGAACCTTCCCCTGGATGGTTCTATCTTGGTTTACAGAATGTGTTCTGGAGAGGACCTTGGGGTCTGAGGCACACTGATCCCTGGCTACGAAGCTTCTAAAATGTTGAGTTGCTTAGCTTGACAAACAAGAATGTAGGCAAAAAGCACTAAGAATACAGAAGTTGTAAAAAAGGTATAAAAGGGGTAAAAAGAAAAGGCAAAAAATCATCATGGCATCAGGATCCTTTGGTACAAATAGTTTAAAAGGACTAAGTTTTTTTCTTACAATGGCCTGGTGGTAAAGTGACCTACAAATCGCTGCATTTCAAGGACTAATTTGCTATGCAATCCCCTCCCTCTCTTGCACTCTTGTTCTCTGGGTAGAGCAGAAACTGGAACCCACCCAAAGCAAACACTATAGATCTTTTTTGGCAGTTTTTATAGCACAAGTTTTATATGGACACTACATGCTAGATGCTGATGCAAGCATTCTGCAGTACATGCAGTCCCCAAGACCTTCAGTTCCTGCAGACACTTATGCACATACATAAATGAAAGTAATTTCATTAAAAGCGGATGTACTGTTCTGATGAAAAATACTCTGTCTGTCCCTAAACACCCGCAAGATTTGCAAGCCTACCATTGTGTGAAAACCTGGGTCAGATCTCAGGGACCAAATGACCTTCATGTACTTCAGGAAAAGCAACTGTGTTCTCTAGGGGAGCTCCCCTTAAGTTTTAACTTCCACTATTAATCAGGAACAAATTCTCATGACCCCTAGAAAGCCTCAGAGCTGTTTAATGACCATGCTGGCTAGACCTGCCTGGGCTAATAGCACCATTAGTGTGCACTGATGCTAACTTTTTCTCCTCAGCAATGAAGATGCTGGAGCACTCAGTAAGGCCAAGCTCAGCAGCTTGGGCTGATTATCAGGAAGGCTGGGGCAGGAGCAGACCCTCTACTGACACAAGGCTGGAGGCTGCATGCTCCCACACTCGGTGGAAGTCAGCTCCCAGAGAGCCACCTCAGCATGCCCTGTGGCAGGCCAGGCCCCTGGGGATGGGCTGGGAGTGCAAGAGTTGGAGTATCTGTCCGTGAAAACAGACAAGGAAAGAGAAAAGTCCCATCAAGTGCCCTTGGTTGAAACATCCCTTGCATCTGCCAACACGGATTGCTGTTCAGAGAGACACTGGACCGTGTTAGAAAAGGTTTTTAGCCAAGGATGGGGCTTTGGGGAGAGGCGTGGCAGCATCCTCCTGCAGTCAGAGCCATTTAGTCACTCTGTACTAGGATATTTCTCAGGAAATTAAACCCCCACACATAAGGAAGCTAAATATTAATAACACTCAGGCAGAAGGCAGGTATTACCACACTATTACTCCCATCTCAATACTGAAGATGCAGGTGGCTGCCTCTGAATCCCCCAAAACATATGTTAAGTCGGAAAGAGT
>NW_008238644.1:3170258-3193791 GCF_000691975.1 Corvus brachyrhynchos
CCAGCAATGTCAGGCTGGGACAGTCTGCTAAAGCACAGGCTTTGATGCCTCATGGCTTAGAAATGGTTCCTTTCTTAATCTCCATGGCACCAGGGCTAAGTACAACAAATCAGACAAGCTGCTTCTGGTCTCCACACCAGCTGCTTTCCACAAGGACAAGCTGTTGCTCACCTGAAACATTTACTAATTTCCATAGGTCTGACCTGAAGATTTTGGTGCCTTTTGCAAGCGTGCTTATAGGAGTTGGCTATCAGAGCTCAGCTGTGGTACAGACACCCCTGTGAACTTCGAATATTACATCCATGATTGCAGCACTGGAAGCTATCGGAGCAACCAAAAAGAGAATCTATTCCAAAGAGAGTCCACAGAAAGGCAGAAATATTTGTAAAATGCACATGCTAGCAGTAACAACAAGATTACTTCATTCCTGTCCTTCAAGCATGTGGTGAGAAGTTAATTATGAAAATTCATTTTAAAACATTGAAAATGTAGCTACTGAATTCCTTATGCCATTTTGGTCTCATAAATTTCAGTAGACTTTGGTAAATAACATATCTTTACCAGGGAAGAAGATGTGATAATTTATTGTCCTGCACTACACAATGAACATTAAATCAGCACAGTAGCTGCAAACTCAAAAGGTCAAACAATGAGAGAATTTGCCTGCAATTAAATTATTTCAACACTGTAGAATACATTTTTCTATAGTAGCAACAAGCTTTTACTCACAATGAAGAATTAATCATAGAATCATTTAGGTTGGAAAAAACCTTAAGGCCAGAGAGTCCAACTGCAAACCTAACACTGCCAGGGATATTATTAAAGTTAAGAAGTGGGCAAGTGTTGAATGCAAATCAACTGAAGACACATAATTTTAGCAGTGGAAACCAGATATATTGGAACCAGAACACTGGAAGTGGCAAAATGAGTGACAGAAGACACAACATGTTAAAATTCACAGAATACAATGTGATTCTAAATAAAGTTATAGACCTGAGAATAAAATAAGATAGAGATAACATCTAGAATTTGGGATAACAGTTTAAGAAATTCACTGAACTAGTTGCAGAAAGATACATTTTGCGGCATCTAAGCTAAAGGTGCCAGTAGCCTGAGATTAAAAAGAAACTGTAAAGTCTGTATTTCTAGCTGTGAGTTACTGAGTTCTAGAAGAGTAATTCCCAAGAAGAGTGACATTCACTCATTTCTGCTATTTTGATACCAAATTACATCATGAAGCTTTGAGGTATTATTTTATATATTTGAAAGATTTCTTCCAAAGGGAACTGTAATCCAATTTTGTAATGCTTAGAAAAAGAATTTTCTGGTAAATCTGCATCATTTCTACAGACCTTCTAATGACTCTGGAGTCTCTTGTTCTCAGTCAAGGTGAGTTAAGAAATCTTGGTGCTGCTGGTTATTATTAATGAGTTTTCAGCCTAGAGGACAAAAAAAAAAAAAAAAAGGACAATTCTATTTATTTGAAAAATAGGGTAGAGTCCTTGTAATGCTTCAGTTCTATTGAAGTAGGAAATATATGTTAAGCAGCCCAAAGCCTGTATAGGCATCCTTTTATTTTATTAGAAATATATCCACATTTGAGACTATCAAAGGTCAAAACAAAGTAATCAGGCTTCTTACTGCAACTGGACTGAACTCCACCCAGAATGATTTACATGCCATTTACATTTTTTCCCCAGGATATCGATAGTCCAACGCTAAAGACAGAACAGCTGCTGGTGAGTCTCACCTGCCCTCCTCAAAGATGTGAGCATAACCAGAAGGCAACTTTTGAATAAATGGATAACAAACATCAGCTCCATTCACTGCAGCAGAAACTTAATTCTTGCATAAACACTTCTTAACATAGATGTCAAGGGGTACAAAGACTTATATTTGTGCTGATATTCCTCCTATCTAATGACAAGATCTGACAGCAACATCTTATCTGATATATGCCTCAGAAATGCAGTTTCCCATCAAGGCTTCTTTTTCCTAAATTATGCAATTCTTTAGCTCTGAACAGACTAAATGCCCCACAGAATTAAAAAAAAAAAGTTCAGTGGAGGGGATAGGAATAGATAAATCTATTGCAAAATACCCCTGATCATCTTGCCATGCAAATTGCACAGTGTCACCATGCATTAGAGAAGCTAATAGCTACATGAAATGCTACTTTTCCCCTTAATGGGCTAGATATAAAGCTAAAATTCATGTTTAAATTATGAGATACATCTCTAGAAATGACAGCAGAGCACGCATGTGTTCTGGTATGGGATCAGAAATGTGTTTTTCTGGATTTATGCACTCCATGAAATAAGGGGTTTGGTACACACAAGGCATAGGAACAGCTCAAAGGGATGTATTTCAGTCTGTCCCATATTTTTGAAAATCCAATACTTCAGTTTAACTCTTGCCCTTCCCAAATCTCACTCTGATCTTTGTGGAAAGATCAGAGTGAGAAAACAAACCAGTTTTTACAAAGCAGCTAGGAAAGTACATCTTTTCTTAATGTCACATTGCAAAAAAAGTCATTAAAAAAGACTCTGTAAGTGGAAAAAAAAATTTCATTTCTTCTGTAAAGTTTTAACGCAGTGAATCCAATCCTCAGAAAAACAGAGTCAATATAAACACAATCATGTTTGGAACTTTCTACTTATGTAATGACATTAAGTACTCAGGAATTTAAATTGTATTCATTTTGAATGTGGTGACAGTTTCAGATAAAAGGAAAGTGTTTCAGAGGTATATCAAATATGTTTTTTAAATGAAGTCTCTTTAACATTTGAGTGCATATTGTCTGACTTAAAGCCTTGCCGCAAAATGTACATCTACATTTCAGAATACATTCTTCTTTTAACATGTCTGTGTTTCAGATTTTATGGAACAGGTATGTCGAAATTTCAGCCCTGAGAACCAAATATCTCCAACTGTTCTTCACACATTTGGAAGTGCAAACATTTCACATCATAGTAATAGAAATTATAAGCAAATAATGGAAATGTGTTTTTCCTTGGAAACAGCTGTGACAGGAAATACATTTCTCTAGCTAGACAACAACAACAAAAAGAAAGGAATACTTACAGAAGATTTATGAGCAGAAATAGGGAATAAAGAGCAGAGCCATGATTTCAACAATTCTATCAGGCAAAGGAGAAAGCTGGTGACTGGATAAACTAACAGCTGTGTCATTTCAGCATCCTGATGCAAGCAGGGGGATTTTCCTCTGAGCAATAGGTCTGCATTAAACTTTCATAAGCTTATTTTATGCTAGTCAGAATGACAATGAACATTTCTACATGGCTACATGTCTTCTGGACATGAATGCAGCCAGTTTATTATTGACAACGGGATGTTTGAATTGATATAGAGATTCAGCATTTCATTGAATCACTGGTCATCAGGAATCAGTGATGGTGGCAAGCCAAGTAAGGGAAAGGAATAAAAATCTGTGTACAGACCTGATAAGACCATGAGAAACACCTTTTATGAGGACTGTGGCAGAAACACCACAAAATACTTTTCTGGTTTATTTAGGATGTTTCACTGCATTATGACACATGTGCACATACACTGAAAACGTGTAGTTAAACAGCACAGGCACGGGGTATTGGGTGGAATTGCAGCTCAGATTAAAAGTATTCAAGATCCTCCCTTTTCCCCTGTAATTCCACAATCACTGATGCCTTCCCAGTAAGTCAGGATCAGCAGCCACGGGTGCTGCAAAACCCCAGTCCAGCCCCAGATGAAGCTCCTCATCCTCGAGCAAGGAGGAAGACACTGCCACAGCAGGAGACCACACAACACATGCACAAGGGGGAGGTATTGACCAAATTTTATGTGCTTGAATTAGGAACCTTAGCACTCGTCCTTCACCACGGCGCCTTGGGTGCAACACATCGGGGGTTTCACATGGCTCGGGAGCTGTGCCAAGTCCCCTCCAGCCCTCACTGACACCCAAAGCCCCGGTGCCCGGCACAGCCAGGTGGGCTGGCACGGCAGAATTTGCGGTGGCACCGAACTGAGCCCATCCTGATGGCAGCAAATGGGAGCAACCAACCCCTGCTAAGTAATCCCTCCCATCCCGCCCCCGGTGCTGCCCCGCACATCACCTCACAGGGCACACATCCAAAATGTGGCACCACCATCAGCTCCTGGCCTCTGCTTCTGCAACAAAAGAGGAGTATAATGTGGTGGAGCAAACTCCCTCAAGCATCAGACTATTTCAGAAAACTACAGACAAGAGAGAATCCCTCACAGACCCCGTAACAAAAATTCATTTTCTCTGTTATTCTGTACAGCTCCTAACCACATTAGAGTTTGGGGGATTCTGCAGTAAAGCTACTTTTAGGGTCCCCCCAACAACTGCAGACTGTGACAGCTTAGAACTGCATTTCTAAAGCTGTGTGAACTCTTGTGCCCAGGCAGATGTCAGCTCTCTGCACCTTCAGGCAGCCACAGAGCACAGCAATGACGATAAATTGGTTTCTGGATATGAGTGCTCTTGATTTACATAATTTTAGAACCAAAATGCATAGTTTGAGGCAACAGAATTGTTAATTAGGTGGGAAGAAATGTTCTGCCAAGCTTTCTGAAGGGAGGAACTTTCAGAGCTGATGAGGCTCATGTTGCAGATATCACCAAAAAAAATAAGCACTTTATGCAGGCAGGTTAGGAGCAAAATATACAGCTATGGTAACTTCATGGGAAATTCTCTTTGCTTGATGTCCTTGTTGCCATCATGGCTTGTGTTAAAATAACCACCCTGACAGGAGAAATCTCAGCATCATAACAGTTTGCTATTACTCCATGAGAGTGTGTTCACTTCAAACTACAAAAATAACTCAGATTAAGTTTAACTCGTTCTTCTGTGCTACCCTGTCAGAAGAAAAGGGAATGAAAACTCCTCACAGGCAGTATAAAATCTAGAAAAGAATCAAACTCAAGGGTGCTAATAGCTATTTGACATGAAAAATCCAAACAAAAAGCACCAAACAAAAAAAAACATAATTACTTGTCATAAAAACCTCCACACGTTCATGGCAGGTTAAACAGAGATCAAGAGAGTAAAAAATTTATCTCTGTACTTATTTTTTGTTCCTTCACTATTGTCAGCTAGGTGCAAAAGAGAAAGAACCAGAAGTCAGGAGACCTATGATTAACATAATTGTTTAATAAAACCCCCAAAAAGGAGAGTAACCTAGAACAAGATACTTTCATGCACTGAAGCCTTTTGTCTTCAAAACCGTGCAAAGAGTGTAAATTAAGGGATTATAAATTGAAAGAGCACAGCTTCCACTTTCGTTCTTTTTTTTCCTTTTGCCTTTGGCACAGGGACATGAAAACAGCAGAGAACTGACCCTGGTTCATTCAGTAATCAGGATGGCAAAAGAAAATTAAAAAGAAACCAAAGCAGAAACAGAGCGTTTCAACTTCCCACTCTCTGATTTTACACAGGAGCTGCAATTCCACTGATGCCAGAAGAGTCAAGATCAATTGATGCTACTGAAGTGAGGAACAGGTACTGGACGCTGGAAGATGCTTTCATATTCCATCCCAGAGGCACCACTGTATTATCATCAGTCAAAATAATTAGAAGAATTCTGATGCTGGCTAAAGCATTGTCTGCATAATTTCAAATAAAGTAAATTTTCCTAAATAGCACTTCAGAAGGTGACAAATTCATGCACCTGTGGAGGTTTGCCCTCCTGACTTCTAGATCACCTTATCCAATTTAAAGTATTTTTGGACTTCTATCTTCTGTTCCTCAGGTCCCAGGGCTCAAGAGAAATGTGACATTCACTCGAAGTGAATTATTAACTTGATGAACAAAAATCCAGCTTTACACAGTGCAATTAAATAGTGAAACTCATTATCACAAGATATCACTTAGATGAGAAGCTTAAAAATAAATAGAGATACAAGGCACTGCAAGGATCACCAGACCAGTAAGATTTAAAACAGTGAATGTTGGTAAACTCAGGAAAATATCATCTCCCAGGCTTCAAGGCTTCTTTGTCTACAGTTGTTCTAGAAAGACACACTCTATCAGGTGAATTCCAGGAGATACAGTCTGATAATACCTAGAATTTGCCTTCCCAAAAGAAAAGGCAATATTAAGATGTAGCTCTCTACAGCACAGCAAAGACTACCTCTACCCAACAAGAACCATGCCAGTAAAATAATAGCATGCACGTGAATGTTTCTGGGAACCTCTTTGGAGAGATTAATCACTAAGCAAAAGACTTCTTTTTGTTTCAGTGGCAATAAAGAGCATCATCTTGATCTTATACCATGATATATTCCAAAACTGGAGTAAACCATGGCTTCTGATATAATTTTATACCTATTGTCAAGGAAACACCAATCAGATCAGCAAAACTGCAATCCCAGCTCCACAGAGCATCTTCAAAGCTCACCCTTTTCTGAGTAGTTTGTTGGTCAGAACAGCCCAACAGCGAAGCGCACTGATACCCCCCGGGCTCTGCTCCACTCCCTGACACAGGAACAATTTGCAGTTTTATCAAGAAACTTGTTTCTTGAACTGGTACATGCTTTTACAATCCTCAGGCATTAGCTGCTGTTCCACCAGCGAGGTTGGGCATCCTAATTACAGGAACTAATTTAACTTTGACATCTCCTTAGTTGGGATCTAGCTGAAGGCAGCTCAGTGGAGACAGGAGCAGTCACAGAAATATAATGAGACTCGGTTCAAACAGCAGCACTGGAACCACACACTACAAGTACAAGCCTTCCTCCCTTTCTGCTACCCAGTGTTTGCCAGACAAAATGGATCTTTGCTGCTGTACCAGAAGTGATGCCTTGTAATTTTACAGACACTTTCAAAGGCCTTTAAACCGCAGTGGCCTCGCTGCACAACTTTCACTGAAGCATTCTGGAAAAGCACAGGTGCTGGATGATGCTGGTTTGGGGCAGTGTGGAATAAAAACACAAGATTATTTCTTTCATAAGGAGAGAGGGGGAAAAAAGAAAAATAATGAGATGTAACAAAATGTAAGGAATTATAATGACTAATTATGATTTTTTTTTTTTTCAAATAATCAAGCTGTAATCCATATCACAAATAGGCTGGGACACAGTTGGCCCTCCTGGCTGCCAGGGCACACTGTGCCTCATATTTTACTATAATAATACAAAAATAATGGTGTAAAAGAAGTAGTTGGTCTAGAAATACAAATTTTAAATCAATTTCCAAACTAGTTTTGGTTGTTTTCCTCAAAATAGTTAATGGCAACAGGAAAATATGAGTTGCAGAACTAACAGTTCTGGTAGGTTTGTGACTCCATAATGTGTAACACAGTGCTGGCACTAATAAAAGCTTTGTTATATTTGGGGTATTTCATGTAAATTCCATGAACTCAAGTGCTAAGCACACGATGAAACATTTTCCTTACGGACACTAATTGGGTTGCTTTCCTTTAATTAGCCATCTGCTTTCATGGAATTACTCCAGATTTTGTAAATTGAATATCCATCTCTCTGTCAGGTTTTACAGTAATCTGACAACAGGTTAAAAAGTTGTTGGGTGAACACAGAGGGACAGACTGACAATGTCTCCAAAAAAATTTAATTGCCTCGGGAAACAAGGTTAAAATAGATGCATAATTTATAGTTGCTTCTGAAGATGGGTCCACTGTCAGGATATAATGAAGAGCTCAGGAGTTAATTTGATTATTTTAAAAAAAAAAGAAAGAAAGAAAGAAAGAAATACATCAAGGGAAATGTATCAATGTTTCAAACATTTGTGGATTTCTGAGGTGTGGGCAGAGAAAATACTGCACCCACAGATGAGAAGAGCTACTGCTGGATGGACAGATGAGTTAGGGGGTGGTAGGTCAGATTTCTTAATCCTTAAAAAAGTTGAGTGGAAGTTTGGTTAAATGTTCAAAAAAAATGCATCCTAAATTCATCTTTACCTCACTTAGCCCACACTGAGCTTCTTTGCTAACTCCCAATAAGATCAAAACAGCCATTAAAATTTGAGAACAATCTTGCACAGTGCAGAGGATACTATTATTATCTGTGGTAACCCACACTGACTATGAAATGCTAAAAAAACCCTGCAGTTCATAATAGTTTAGACTATGGCACCATTGACGCACATTTTTCATTTTTTTCCCCAGCAAAATTAGAACTCTGATAGGCAACAAGAGACCTCTTGCAGCTGAATGGAGATGCTGGAGAGAAACACAGTGCTTCTACCAGCTGGCAGGTCAGGCAAGTGTTCTGTAATCACCTGACTTTATCCTTCTGCAAAAACATACTTTAACTCAAATATTTCCATGTAGCTGCACTGGAGATGTTAATTCCTTGGTCTTCCCTTGAAACACACATGCTGGACTGTAGGCAACAGCAGTGAGCCAGCCTACACCCTTTGCTTTAAAACATGCCATGTACTGTGACTTTCATAAGTCCAAGCCAATCCATAGCATCATTGCAGCTTTGTCATTTGGTGAAAGGGGAGAAAAAAACCCATAAAATAAGTACCAGCTGACAGAAGCAACACATTTGTACCCGTGGATTGGCTCAGAGAACCACTGCACAATCGCCACCCTGAAAAGAATAATTCTGTCCTGCAAAGGAGGAGAAATGCCAGTTTCTCTGCAAGTTCTGATGGCTCAGCAGTTTGATGTCAGTGCCTGGCTGACAACACTTCCACCACAAGTAGGTTACACAAAGCAGCAGTCCCAGTACAGCCAACAAACCTCTTGCACACCCAGAAAAGGGGACTGAACACAGAGCTCTCCATCAGCCCAGGACTCCTCTGCTTCACAGCTGGGTTTGTGCTGGCTGAGTCCACACAGCAGCACAGCACTGCACTGCCTGCTGAGACAGCCCCAGTGCCAAAAAGCCCCCATCACACCTGATTAACCTGCAGTGATGGAGCCTCTCCCCTGTATTAACCTGGTATAGATGATGACTAAATCCTCATTTGTAAAGCAGACCACATCTCTTGCATAAAGAGATCACTGCTAGACAGCAATACCACATACCCAGTTAATTATGATTTTTATAATTTGGGCTCTTAATGGTTTCTTAGTCAGAAAGCAATTATGAAAAAGCTTTGGAACATAAATACTGCATAAATTTTCATAACTTAAGACAAAAAGTTGGTCGATGTTCTCTAAAGCTGACAAACTGCATGCTACAGTAGTTAGAAAGAGTGCAGAGTTTATGTACAACCTGCATGCAAGCTCGTATTGCTCCTATCCACTTCTTACAAACTGGCAATCACAGATGGTCTCATAACAGACTTGGAACAGAAAATAGATCTTTGCATTTGGAATGTGCAAGTTACACTTCTACATTAACAGATTTGTAATTCACAGCATGACACTCAATGAAGGAAGACATGGTAAGGGTGTTGTACATTTTAACATACTTACATAATGAGCAATTATGTTGAATATATTCAAAAATAGAATTTATGTAGGTTGGGAAAAGTCCACAATTAGTAATAGTTTTCCTTTCTAGAAGTTCTGATACCTTGAACGGCTTACATGGATTTTTTGGTGCATTGATGCTAAACAACTGTTATACAACAAACACTGAACCCAACCTGAAGAAGTAACAGTTTTATTTTGGAAATGACAAAATGAAATACTGTGATTCTACGATACTTGAGAGAAGCATTGCAAAAAAGTGCTTTATGATAGTGCACTGTTTTATTTTTCCAGTCATCTCAAAACTTCCAATTTTTTTGTTGTTGTTGTCAGGAATAAAAATAAGGACCTGTTCCTTTTTTCTTGCTAGAAAAAAAAATTAAAAGGACACAAGTCCTGAAGCTCCTGAAATACTGCTGTAGTAGGGAGATGAGATGGCCTGAAGAAAAGAGGAGCTACTCAGATGTGTGAAGGAATGGACAACCTGGTGCACCAGTTCCCTGGCCCCTCTCATTTCATGTTGCATTCCCCAATACCACTCTCACCTGCCCAACAACCACAGCAATACACAGCAGCAACACCCAGGTTTAGAATCAATACTTGACATTTTTTCATTTCCAAAATTGTTTTCTCAAATTCCAGGCCACCCACATGCACTAGCCAAGCAGAAGAACAAGGAAGGGTGTGATTTTGTTGATGGAAATGAAAAAGCTGCCTTTAACTTTGCTATTCTTTGGTGTTAATCATTCCACCTCCAAAAGTCTTACCACACTGCATTTCAAGCATGATATACTGTATGGAAAATTTGTAATTAATCCAAACCAATGTCACACATAGACAAAGTGACCTTATTCCAATCAGTGAGAAAGGCAATATAAAAACCACCTGCACCTGCAGTCACTTGCACAAGCTACTTACACTATAAATCATGTAGTCAATAATGATTCATAACAAACAGAGCTTATTTTGGTTTTGTCACTTACAGCTTGAGCTTGTAAAATCAGGCACATGCAGACAACTTACTTGAAGCAGCTTTTGGTACTGGGTCTGCTGCTGCACATTCCCCTCCCCTCGGCGTTGTGCTCCTTAGCTTTGGGTGCACCTGCAATGCCTGCAGCCTCTTCTACCCTTCAGCTTCCTGCTCTGTCCATCACTGCAGTTACTGCACGTTGGTTTTGGTTTTATTTTAACCATTTCAAAGCAGCTTTGTTGCTTCTGCTTCTACACATAAGTGATTTTTAGGAGCAATCATTTTAAATACTAATACTTTGATAGAATTTTTTGTTTTGATTTTGTTCATTACTGCACCATTGAGTGCAATGATTGACAAGGTTCTTACAGGACCTGTGACCTGCACTAAAACCTGCAGTGATGCCAGGGCAGTTTATTTCCATGCCATGGTAGCTGTCAATCATCCTAGAAAGTGGGATTCATTGCTTAAACAAGACTGGACCTTTCTTATTTCAGGAGTAGAAGCTCTGTGAACCACTCTGGACTGGCAGCAATGCTACTTCTCTGTGCTGAGGAGCTTATAAGTCACACAGCCACCAGTCATTTGTCATTTTCTCAGGTCAGAAGATTGCTTTGCAAACAGGATTTAGCCCATGAGTCACTATTTGGCCTTCTGTTCACTAGAAAAATCAATTATCAGCTCAAACTGCCTTTCTTCTGTGACTCCAAAGCCATAAGGAAAGCACCTTGGATGCCCTTTCTTCCAGAGCAGGAAAAAGAGAAAACTACAGCAGCATTATTGCCCTCTTTCATCCTTTCCTCTTTATTAAGTTCTCCAGTTCCAAAGTGCAAGGAGCAAGAAGACCTTGGCCTTCTGCAGCAATGGTCAGCATTTATTGCCAGGGCTTCTTCAACACTGATTATTACCTCAGAAGAGATAAAACCATATATGAACAATTATGTTTGACTTCTGTGCAAGCAGCCACTTCTGCCTGGGAAGCAAGAATGAGTGATGTACCTCTAAATAAGCCCAGTGAGTAACACTTTGGAAGACTACTGGAAGCACATTAGGGTTACTCAGCACAGCTGGGAAATTTTTCCTCTCAAAGTTGAGTATATTCCTCAGTCCATTCAAGTATGCCAAGACAAGGAAGGGCTTGCACAATCAGGTTTTCATTTCCCCTCCCAGCAGAGATGTGTATGGAAGTCACATGTAGAAATGTTTTCCAAATTAGCCACCAGTAACATCACAGAGGCTTCTTTAGCCACATTCTTCATAGCTATAGTTACATTAGTAAACAGAAAATGTACTTTCTTAAGTTAAGCCAACTAATTTAGGACTGACAAATTGAATGACTCATTTCACAAGTGTTTCACATTCATTTCTCAGTAAAATTAATCCCGAGGAAGGAAAGCTGCTTCTATAGTAGGCATTAATATATTTAGTATCATACTTGTTTCTCCATGCTTTGCCTCCTCAGTTTTATGTATTTTCCACCAAGAAAAACAAATGGCATACCACAATAAAATGTTGGTGTCAGTTTAAGCCTCAGTTTGGAGCACTGGGGAGTTCTCAGCAAAACTCCAGTCTGGTTAAAGATTTCCCCCATGTCCCCGTGTCCTGAATTCTCTGCTGACATCCCAGAATGCTTTGTTCTCTACAACTTCAAAGACTTGTGGCTTTTCAGAGATGGGAAACAGACATCACACACACTCTTTACCATAGGAAACAATTGTGGGGGGACTCAAAATGCCCATCACCCATCCCTGCTGCCCAAAGGCAGCAGGTGAAATGTCCCCAAAGGGATAGAAGACTGTCAATTAATCTCCACAATTATACAGAACACAAATACAACTAGAGACAAATACTTAAACCTCATTTCTCTGCTGAGTGTTTAAGCTCAGGGAAGCTGGACAGTCAGTAAATACAGAATTTCATGTTTGATTTTATCAGGGATAGTAGAACATCACATCAAACAACTCACTTCCCAGTGAGTCTGACAACACTTTTGGGCTGCAAAGAGGGTACCAGCTATGCTGCAGGGTTTTATGTGCATTTTGAATTGTGAGTGCCTGGAATTTGCACTCAGGAGTAGCAACAGGTAGTTTTTTGTGGAGCAGTGCTTGTCTCGAGTCCTGCTCTCACATTTCTTGAAAACTGAGGCCATGGCACAACTCAAACACCAGCAGCTTCCCCTCCGTGTGCAATAAAATTCCCATAACCTGGCTTTCAGGAGACCCTGGGCACACAGAGACTGAGACTTGTTTGCCTCATTCACTTTTAATCAAATTCTGCTTTTTAATTTATAGCTTTACATCATTGCAAACTTTATTTCTCCTAAAAAACATTTCACATGGGAGACTTCCTGACATGCAAGAGTTTGGGTCACGCTGTCCACCAGAAATCCTTGGTCAGAGGTTAAAAGTACAGTCACCTTTGAAGCAGGTGGTCATGACTTCTGCTGTGCCATGGTGCTGTCAGAGATTTCTGCTACCACATAACTCTGGCACCTTAATAACAGTAAATTCAAGTATTACCCGAATTTGGACAGAAACAAGTTCTTTACTCCCTTTTGTAAGGTCCCTGGGCTGTTTTACAAGTGTCTGTTTTGGGAATAATTTTGAGTTGGCTGCAAACATGGACTAAGAAGATGGTAAAGGTTCTTTTTAAAATCTAGCTTTCAGAAAAGGGAAATTTGTTTTAAAAACAATACAATACAATAGCTTTGAGGCAAATTCACTCATCCACAGTCAAATACAATTTCTCTTTATTTAACATGCTCTCACCTTAACTTCTAGAATATCAAAACCCTCACTTTCACGTGCACATCTGCATGTCAGAAAAAAAGATACATTTTTGCACTAAATTCAAAATGCTTGCCATGCACCTGGAAATGGGAAAAATAAAAGATGTACTTAAATACTTCAATGCAAAAAAGCACCAGAACCAAACAATTTTTTTTTTTAGTAACCTCTTCACTTAAACCAAAGCAGAAACATTGCTAGCCACCAATTTTTTTCTCCTTCTGAGTGTCCTTTTGGATCCAGTACCATGAGATTAAGGAAACAAGTAATTTCAGAGAGATGGGATCATTCCTCCATCCAAAGTGTGCTTCCCTGGCTGGTGTTTGACTGCATGCTGCCAAGGAATTCCTGCAAACATCCATACAGCTGCAGATTTCCTCTAGGAAACACAGATGGAGCTGAAGCAGTCAAGGCAAAAATAAAACCCCTACAATCTCCCTGCACTGGAGAATTTGTGCAACACCTCCTCTGGTGCTGCTGTACATGAGCTGCTGACACTGGCACAGGGGAGCAGCAAGAGGCAAACACTTGAATTAATTGGCATGGCCCGATGTTCCTGGCAGTCTGGTCTCTGACAGAGGTTTGCCCCTGCTCTAGAAGCCCCTGCATGTTCAGGCCACTGACTCCAGCATGAGACCTCTTGGCACTGGAGTTACTACAAAAAAAGCATTAACCAGACTGATCAATCCATCAATACAGGCTTTAAAACAGGAGAGGAAAAGCTGTCAAGGGATTTCAAAGACCGGAGTGACTTTTGATTTGGTTTTCATCAACAATTCGGCTTGGAAACAGTTACCAAGGAAGGAAATGTTCATGAGAACAAGGAAATGCCTTTTTTGCATTTAGAGCTTTTCTTTTTAAAAAGAAAATCAAAGAAAATTCTCAGGACAGAGCCCTTCTTGTGCTTCCATCACCCCTTATAACCTTTCTCAAGAATAGTACATCCGATTGATGTACTATTATTTATTCCTTTCCTTATTCCTTAAAGGAATTTCCCATTCCTTTATTCCACTGATTCTCCCACAAACTATACCCTAACCAGCCTTTCTCTGCAAGGCCAAAACAGTATGAAGGTGCTTTTTAGGGCAACATAAGCTTGTACAAGGCTGATGCCCCGTGACAAGCACAAAGCCAGTCTAAGCAAAGTACTGATTGGAAAGAACTACTGGAAAGTTATCAGTTTTTAAGGTAATATTTTATATAATAGTAAGATTAAAAATCAAGTAATATATCCAGCTCAAAGCTATGCCAAATGCAGAGAGATAAAGCATACAGACAAATATCACTGGCTTCCAGACAAAGCTGGTAACTTTTTTTCTGAGAGCAATTCTGATATTTCAAAATATTTCTGAATCAGAATAAAGCCTTAAAGATGCCTTATTTCCTGCAGGAGCAAAATTATGAGTAATAATCTTCTGGAAAGCTTAGGTGGTTTTTCAAGTAAATGAAGCACTTTGCTCTCCCAGTTCTGCTTTGTCCAGAGCTCTGACTGCATTTGAATGTGTCAGGATTTGGACCTGGACCACAGTGGTGTCAACAGTGACCCACAGCCCCACCAGACAAGCTGAAGTAAGTCTGCCAGGGTTTCATGGGAAGCTTGTGTAAGCAAAAGAATTTTTCTGCAAAAGACCTTTAGAGATGAACAAACCTTAAATTAAAATAATAATTTTTTAAAAAAGAAAAACTTTAAAGCATTTTCTTGAGAAACTCATGAGAATTCAGATTTGAAACTTGCTTTCAAATCCAATGAATATAAAGTTCTCTGGATTTTCTAAAATGCTGCAGAACCAAAACTGCTCTAAAGGAAGCCACCAATCAAGCATGTATCCCAATTCTTTCAAATACAAACCACTGAAATCCATTTGCTACAGTCCTGACAAGGAAAGTCAGAGCTGCCTTTTTGCACAAAAACCTCTAAGGTTTGTCCAGAGACACTTTCATCTATCAGTGTCCATTTGGGAAGATTAGTGGATCAATCCCCTTTTTAACAGAATCTAACATTAAATGCTTTCTAATGTTAATGGGTTTTCTCCCCACTTTCTTCCCCAGAAGGGAAGCACAGACAGATATTTCTTGTTACTGTTACTAAGCCCATTTCTCTATCCCTGGTGTTTTCCTCCTTCACTTTTCCCCTTTGCTTGAATACCTCTCTCTTTACCCTGTGTGTCCACAGTGCTCCTCAACAGGGCTGTGTTTGTGCTCTTTACCTTGTTATTGCAGGAGTGACACCTCTTGCTTGCACTCACTACAACAAAATTGCACTTTAATCAGTAAGGTTGTTCAGCCCCGGCACATTATCAGGATGGGCCCCTATGAGCAGCAGAAGACATTCCTTATTTGTCCTTGAGATGAGGTGCTGTTCTCAGGCTCAACTGCCTCACATTTAAAAGCTCTTATCTCACTTCTCAGCTTTCCCTCACTGTTAACTGAAGAAACTAATAGGCAATCTTTCTCAGGCAAGGGACATTTGTTTGGATTTACAAAGATGTCAATATCTGTGTATGACAGGCCTACCCCCAGCACAAACATCTTGTATGGATTTTTGGCTTTTGCTGTAGCTCATTTCCTGTCCTTTCCCCCCTTCCTCTCTGACTCAATCCAAGCGTCATCTCTAGATTCCTTTCACCAAAATAGTAACTGCCCTTTCCAGATTGGAAACTATTAAAAGGAATAGTTTGATGAAGTTAAGAAAATCATTATGTCTATAATCTTTCCACACAGAGGAATCATGTGTCTTTAACAGAAGGAAGTGAGTGCAGGAATACTTATCAGTAGTTCAGAGTTCAGAGCCCAACCTGTAACTTTATTTTGCAAAGGGGTCTCCAAACACGTTTTTTCAAGCACAGAGAGTGGAAGTACAGCAAAGTTCCAGCATTTTATAGCAGTCCTGTGGGCAAAACTAGTTCTGCTTGTCTTTTATGTTGCCCATCAGGAAAGTTATCAAATGATGGAAAAAGGCTTTAATGTCCGTGTAATAGCTGAAGGCATCACACAAATCTAGTAATTCTGACTGCAGAAGTGAGATCAGAGAGTGCTATCACATTCTGCAGCCAGGTCACTCCAGTACTCCAGATAATCACACTTCTTTCAGGTCCAGGTTTCTTACAACTGAAATACAGTCAGAGGCATGATCTGCAGTGGCAATTTACTGCCCAACACAAAAACATCAAGAATGGAACAAAGTAAAACAACAACAAAACAAAAAAAAAAAATCTAATTTTTCTTATTTTGGAGGTATCCAGGATTATTACTGCTTTATCAATTTATTGCTGCTTCTTCCTTTCTTATCACTGCTGCCAATGAATAACAAATTGGAATTTGTTTGCTCTAAGACACATATTCAGCAGAAGAGTTGTCAAACACTGGCACTGGCTGCCCAGGGTAGTGGTTGAGTCACCATCCATGGAGGGCTTTAAAAGACACATAGATGTGGCACTTGGGCACATGGTTTAGTGGTGGGCTTGGCAGTTCCAGGTTGGACTTGATGATCTGGGAGGGTTTTTCCAACATAAATGACTGTAACCCTACATCTACAACTTTGAAAATGGACTTTCCTCAACTCCAGGTTACTAGCAAGGCTTTAGAGATGGATCTACTCTGAAACATGGCACAATGTAGGTTTAAAAGGACTGGGTCAAAGGCAAAAATAAGGGGACAGACACAAAAACAGCCCCTAGAGAAGGGATGAAAGCATCCCTGCCAGCCCATGACAGCAGAGAGCTCTGCACACCTGGCAGAGGTGAGAAGCTGCATTCTGCAGTGGCTGGGGACAAGTCTCCCGTTGCACACATATCACAGTTTCATTTTATAGAAGCAACAGCACTCCCTTACTGCAGCATACACAAAGCAGAACATGGCTTATCATACATTTGCAACCTCCAGACTGAGAGATTTTAGGGTCTACAACTCTCCCGCTGACTTTGTTGTGCTGGCCAGTTCTTTGAAGCCCAGTCTGCAGCTCAGAAATCAGCTGCCCAAAAGAGTTCCCAGATTTTTCTCAGAACTCTTACAGACAGAACTTCTTTCAAACAGGCTCAGGTTATTGTAAGGTACCAATGCCACAGACCAGAAGGCAGCTGCCAACATGATCTCAGGAACAAGGATGGGCTCCCTGGCAGTGACAACTCTACGAGATGCTGTAGCCTACCACAGAGCTATCACAGCTCTCCAACATTCTTCACTTCTTCTGCATTTGCATATCTTGCATATATTTCCATATCCTTATGGATATGGAAATTCCTCTTTTATAGTAGGAGAAGCCCTTAAACCTGTATTTGGGGTTATATTGATCTAACAATAAAACAGGCAATAGAGCTCTTAATACGTGTTTGATAGTAAAAAGATAGATCCTTTTCCCAAGCAGGACAGCAATCTAAAGAAAGGAAATCATGAAACAAAAACACTTTTCTGAACATTAGTCCCATATCACATTAAATTCAAAACTTGATGTCAAGTAACAAATGCTATGTCTGATGAGTAACGTTTTATCCATAGAGGCACTTGTTTCAGTTAGAGTTTAACATTTGGTAAAAGTAATAAATCCATTTCAAAATAAGTCTTAATTAGCTGGTCATGAGACATTGAATTTAACACTGGTACATCCTGTCAGTTCTTTCTAGGCAAGGTCCTGGGTGAGATTTGCTTATGCAGCAGAGCAGAATTGAATTAATGGATTACAAAGTCTAAAGAGGAAATAGATTTTTAAGGGGAATCCTGAGGCTGGACAACAGAAGCAGAGTAAATTGCTGTGGGAAGACAACCTGGAAGACTTAAAATGCAATCGAACTGCTTTATCCTTGTGTGCTGTAATTGGTAAACAAACCCAGAGTTACTAAGGGAACTAAGAGAAGTCCCTGCAAAGGTAATATAAATTATGGATCTATGTAGAAGAAAAACCCTTGGGAAAATTAAACTATGATATCGCTTCCCTTGGCATTTCCCAAGCCTGTAACATTCCTGACAGGCATTATCTAGTTTTCTCCTGAGAGAAAAACTTCTGTTGAAAGATTCTTTTTGACATCATTTTTACAGAGATGGGATCAGCACAAGGCACAGTATTCAGGATGCAGCTACACTAAGACCAGGGGCTTTCTGATTTGTTCTCTTTCCTCACAAATCCTAGCATGCCCTTTGCTTCTTTTTGAGAGCTGCTGGCACTTTCATATTACTATTCATTATAAATGAATAATAAATAATATAAAATTCCAGCATTAATAGCTAATCCATCCATACTACTAACAAAACCAAACACTCTCTGCTGTAAAGCCAAATAGCAAAACAACTGGATATCCATACTACTAACAAAACCAAGCACCCTCTGCTGTAAAGCCAAATAGCAAAACAACTGGATAAAGTATTTTTTCCTTTATGTGCTTTCCCAACAACGCTTCAGGACTATTTAAATTTTCAGTGCAAACTTGAGAGGTGTGCACTGGAAGCTGCTCTTGTCCATTTTCTGTTAATTTGAAAGAGGAGAGACTTACTAATCCTAATTGTTTTCTGCTCCCAACTACTTCAGCACAGAGGAAAAAGCTGAACAAACTCGTGTTTGAGTAAAGCCTTGTCCTTCATAAGTTTAAATTCATGAGTTCTTGACACCAGCTTTCACACATATACATAGCATCTATCATCTACTCTCAGATACTGTGAATATGCGTGTTGAATATTAATTTCACTACTTTTTCCTCTCTCCTTCTGTCAAAATAATGTACTTTAACCCCACAGCCCTCAGAAACAGAAAACAGAAAATATAAACTAACGAGGACTTTCAACTTCCACAGTTTAAAGCACTCTGGCATCTTGTATTAACTGGAAGACTTTTAGGAATCCAATTACTGGGGTGGCAGCTTGCTGCAGATGATTCCTCTGCCTTAAATAGATTCTGTCTGCAAGAATTGATCAAACCCCACTTTATATCACACTGTCCCTCCTCCTTCCAACATGTCAGGACCTTCCACCTCCTCCAGCTACATGAATACTTGTTCCTCTTCATCTGGTTGTATTTGTCCATCCACATCACTAAGATGCCTCACCTGACAATGGCATTTACACAGCTGGTGAATAGAGGGGCAGAAATGGTTTGAAATTCCAAATAGCATCTGCTTTTGTGGCAATGAATACCCATGATCTCCTTCTACACCCTAAAATGCTCCAAAATATGGCTTTTCCCTGCCTGGGGTAGAAATAGTTCACACTCCATCTGCCAACACGTTGCAGATCTTTATGTGCTTTTAAGTTCACTCATATCTTTTGACCACAATAAATCTGCAAAAGGATTTATTGAAAGCAAACAGAGACAGATATACAGAGTTAACAAATAACAGAGTTATTTGAGGCCACATCCATCCTCTGAGCCAGCAGGACAAGAGCCTGCCCAAGCCAGAAGACCTTTTGTCCCACTAACCTGAACTAACATGCCTGGTGACAGCCACAGTATTTGCTCTGTGTCAGAGCACCATATTCACACAGCTTTGTGGCACAAGGAATGCCCACAGGGTATCTAAGGCCCTGCTTTGTTGGGCCCTTCTCAGCAAAAACACAAAACACAGTCAAACATTCCAGAGACTTATGAGAAACCATTGCTTTTCCAATAATTAACGGCACAAAACACTAAGAAGGATTGTTAAACACATTCTGGGTTTGGGTTTTTTTCTAAATAAAAATAAGATAAATAAATAGGAAAACCCCCAATATTTGGAAGAGTAATGCAAGCATGCGTTAAAAATAAATATTAAGCCTCTGTTTCCAAGGACAAATCTATTGGTATTAGGAAGCCATGAGTGATCTGTACTAGGCTGCGCTAGAAACTTTCCCACTGCTATCTATCCAAAGTTCCTGGAGTATCCCTGAGCCTCTGTGCTGTAACAAACCTATAATCAGGAGAGCAAAACCAGAGCAGCTGCCAATGCTGCATCACAGGGGGCTTGCTAGGGAGTTGTTTAGGATCCAGGGGATTCCCAGGGCAATGGCATTTCAAGATATATTGCAGATGGAGCTACTCTACCAGTCATGCTCTGAGAAGTCTTATCCAATTTATTAAAACTAAGAGAGTGCTGGAACAAACAAAAAACCCCAAGGCATATTGTAGCAATTGGCACAGAATTTTCAAACACTTCATCAGGTCTAGTCCTCACCTCCACAGTCAGAAGAGAAAATAACATTCCCAGGTTTTTTTCTGGAGTAAAATGTCTGGGGTTACTACAAGAAAAATTAAAATATTAAACCATGTAAATATTATGAAGTTAACTTCTTCCTCTGATGACAAGAGGAAGAAACATCTTCAGGCAATGGTTACAAACGTGACATTGACCCAGCAATGGTCCATTAAATTAGAAAACTACTGCAATTGATTGAGAACACTTGGACTGCACTTATACAGAAAATTCTGATAGGATAAAATATCTTCTCATCAGAAAGGTCAGGCTTTTGGAAAGATGGTTTATTCTTAACGGAAACTTAGTGAATTTTCAGGCTCTTGAAAAGATGATTTATTCTAAACAGAAACTTCGTGAATTTTTCCACTTCATTGATCAAATGTATCAGGAAAATAAATCAAATTATTATTGATTTATTGGCAGGTCTTGGAGACCAGTAAAAGTATTCTTTTTGTATCTTCCAGTCCAGGAAGATTCACAGCTTGAAAAAGCAACCTTCTGTCACAGAGCAAGTATTAGATTAAATATGAGAAGAGCAATATGTTTTTGTCAACAGAACTTGCTGCAATGCTATATTCAGGCATCTGAAGCATTTTTCAGCACCGCAGAGCATATTAAGAGATGAATTCATGTCACTACACACTGTATTACATTCGAGGGTAAGTAATTTGCAGCAGGTATCGAGTTTCCTACTGGTTTTGCATAAAGTTAGCAAACTGAGCTTGTAGTAGGGACTACAGTGAGCCAGAAATGTTCTGGTTTTCAGAAGAAAACGGCAATCCAATGAAACCAAAATGTTTAAAGGGCCATTTGTTCTGTAGCATTGTGGGCTGTGGCTAGAACGGGGGGTGAGAGATCTGTCCCAAAGTCGAGGTCATGCCCCTCTCCTCACTGTGTTTTAGGGCAAAGAAGGACTCACAGGTGTTTCTCTGGCTCCAGTTTCTCCCTGTACTGGGAGCAATGGAAAACAAGAATTCCTGGATCTCTGTGCACTGGTGTCATGGCTTAACCCTGTCCTGCAGCTCAGCCCCACACAGCCACTTGCTCAATCCCACACCAGAGAATGAGAAAAGTAAAAGTGAGAAAACATAACAAATCAGGAAACCAAAGTAAACCTGCTCCTCTACTGTGGTCCATCATTTCATACCTGTGAGTTTACCAGGAACTGCACCAAAGCTCTGGGGCAAACACAGTGAATTAAGGACTCATACTTCAGAGGATTTTATCTTATGCTAAATACAGTGTACATTTACTTGGAAGAGGATATATTTCTCGTTGATCTCCCCATGTCAGTTAAATGTCACTGATATCTCTGGCTGCCAGAAGTGGTAAATAAATGTGATAAACAACATGTACAGTGTAGTCAAATGCATCCTTATTGCAATGAATCAAGGGAAGTATTATGAAAAATGTTTGCAATCAAGCCAAGAATATCAACCCATTACATTTTAGTAAATACTGTTATTTTACATATTGACACCATTTTATCCATATTATGTCATTTTACTGATGATATTTGTCACAGCAGGTTTTCCTTCATGTAAAATTACACATTTCCCAGCAATTTGATCTCTGACATACTTTGTATTTGAAATTTTCCATTTGCTTTGGATGACAGAAGTCGAGCCAAATGAACCTGGGCAAAAACTTGGCAAAAGACAGAAACTATTATTGTCAAGTCCAGGTAATCCACATCTGAAACCTGCTAATCAAAATTGCACAAGCAAAGCAAAAATATTGACTGCACTTCCTATTACCTTGCAAAAATAAACAGATTCATAGCTCTGCTGAGGCCTTTACTCATTAATTCCCTGTGAGAGTTAAATTTGAAAATTGAATGTTCTAGCCATGCATTATTTTGCCATGTTATAAAATTCTAAAGTGAATTAATCTAATAATGAAAAAATTCTGACCAATAGAGGTTAAAAGCAAAAGCCATGTTTCACATTCCTATAAAAAACCTAGTAAATCATTTTTTTTTTAAATCTGCTTGTGATAAGGCCATAGGCTAAACATTTGTGCCTTTTTCATCTTCCCAAGTCTAAAAGACTCCCTGGACTTACATTAGCCATCATAATTTTGACACATTCAAAGCAAATGAAAGATGAGTATTTCCTATAGAGATCTTGTATCTGGGATTGAATGGGGCTGAGCCCTAAATTAAAATACCATAGACAGCTGGTTAAAGAACAGCTCCTGAGGCTGGGAGGCAACAAACTCGAGTCTCCCTCATACCCCCAAGGTTGTAGCTCAGGCAGGAACACAAGTTACCCAGCACCACCCAACCTCTCCAGGAAATCTGGCCATGGGAAGGCAAGTGGGGTGGGACTGCTGCTCCTGAAACCATGAATACACTGTCCAGTGGTGACCCAGAAGTGCAAAGTAACTCCTGAAGGAGCTTGGACTGAAGGAGAAACCCCCGTGATGGAGATATCATGACTACTTGTAAAGCTTTTCTGGCAGAAAACAGAAAACAAAAAAGAATATATCACAGAGATTGCATGTAGAAAATGCTACAAGCTGCATGCTATGGGCAAAACAAACTTGGAATCAGAAGACAAGGGAAACAACTTTGTGCCACTGACTTCTTTCTTATCTTAAAAGGAAAAAGTCCTTCTGCAGAGCTAATGAATGGAGAATCAACTGAGAGTTGCTCTGCATAAGGCTCTACAATATGACCTTTCTGAAGCTGTGTAACTCCAAGACACTATTTTAATTGAACAAAAAAAAAAATCTGTAGTCCTGATTAAGAAGAAAAAGTCAAGAGGTTGTTAAATTCAATGCCCAAATGTGGAAAAAAAAAAAAGCCAAAACATGATCAGAGTATCGTTTTCTGTCTTGTAACAGCACTCTCAGGCTCTTCTGATCAACTTTTTCCTCCTTTAGAAAAGTCCACACTGCTTTAATTGCATGGGATATAACACAATAAAAAAGTAACTATGTATGTGTTCTGAACACGCTGAAAAACAAGAGTCAAGGGTCCTCTGAGACAGAAATCAATTTTCTGTAAATCAAGCAATCCCACCTTGTTTTATCAGACAGGGTCGTCCTTTGATAGGAAGAAATACCAGTGCCAGAAGACTGATGCACACACAATCAATCTCAGTGATGAGGTTCCCTGTTAAGCACAGTCCTCTAATTTCTGTGTGTGGCACCTCACCAAATTCCCCAAAAATTAAATAGAAAGAGGCTACCCATTAAGTTGCCATAAACCTCTAG
>NW_008238644.1:3193840-3195186 GCF_000691975.1 Corvus brachyrhynchos
CTCTTTCCCAAGCAACTTTTTTGGTATGCCTTTGAAAAAACTCAAGATATTGGGCTAGATCAACCTTCAGTTCAATTTTGTGTAGTCATACTTACATTATTAAAAAACACTTATTTTTTAAATCTTAATCCTTACACTTTATTTAATTTACATGAAACCAAGAAGCCATCTCTTTGAGGTGCATTAGAGACCTTTGAAGATGCCTTCCAACCCAAACTATTCCATGATTCTATGACACTGCAGGCAGAGTGGATACACTAGAATATGCAACAGCCTGCAGTAACATAAAAATTGGCCCAACTCCAGGCAGCTGCTTCATAGCTGGCAGCATGTGTCACACAGGAAGGGTCTACAGACAGCAGGGAGGGAGGAAAAGAGATGATCAGCACATTCCCATGGCTCGAGCATCTGACAGGAGATGGTCTGTGCAGAGAGGAGCAGCGCCCTCGCAGACAGAGAGCAGGGAACTCCTGTTGAAGCCCACCACAGTGACCAGAACAGTCACTTATGTACTGTTTACTTCTTCTCACTTCCACCACTGGGTTCCCATCAGCATCCTCTGAGGCATAAAAATGACAACTCTGAATCATACCTTTGTCAGCTTTCATTAGGTTTATCAGTGAAACTGAGCCATCCTGCACACGGGGGATTGGTTCACTCTTACAGATCAGTTACTGGAAATAGAAAGAAGAATATAATTAATTTCCTTCTTTTCCTTGCAGGACACTAATTCATCAAGTGATGTGCATGAAGAAGAGCTATTGCACTGGCACACAGACAGAGCTGCAAGTTGTCCCTTGCTTATGAGAATGCCCCATGTTGTCTTCTCAAGCACAGCCATGTGGAAACCAAGGGCAGGCATTTTTGTTCCGATGTTTTAGACTGAGCCCCACAAGATACAGGAACAACTTCAACTTCTGTATATCAAGAGCTACCATTAAACCAACAGAACAGTGCAAGTATCTTAGAAACTAGACAACCTACAAAGAGTATATATAAACCCCATTTATATATAGATTTAAGAGCCCAACTTTATCACCCACCTTAAAAGCGCTGGCTTCTTATCAAATCAGTAACACTCTTCAGCAGAAGCAGAGACAGATTGCATGAAACATGTTGTGATTTGCTAAGCTCTGTAAATATAAACAAAAAAGGTATTAAAAAAAGTGCTTATGAAAAATACGTAGCCAAAAAAAAAAGAAAAAGAGGAAGGAAAATACACATAAAACAAGTGAGATATAAATGCAAATAATACTGCAGAATTTAGGACACTGTATAAAATAAACAGATTTAACCATTTATATGGGATACTAAGAAAAACCTCAAATTCTGTTATTCACAGCTGA
>NW_008238644.1:3195212-3220842 GCF_000691975.1 Corvus brachyrhynchos
AGTGGAGGGCAAATTAACCCCAGTTAGGCAAGAAAAAAATTTTTTTAATCATAAGATTTAAAACTTTGAGGAGTGTAAATTCTCCCGCTTCAAGTCTTTATTCAGCTTCTCATAGATGGAAGGAGGAAGCAAAATCCCCTGGGGGAAGCTCTTCTTTTATTGCTCCAGCAATTTTTCTCATGTTCTCCCTTCAAAAAGCTGGTCCTGACTATTACTAGAGACAGAGTGCAGAGATAGGGGAACTTTGCTTTTATCTCATGTGACAACTCCTATATTATAAAATCCTAAAAACAAGAAATCCTGAGTCCTAAAAAATCTTTCTATCCTCAAGTGTAGGAATCCAACTGCACCAGGAAGAATTGACAAAAGCCTTTTTATTGATTTCTGTGGACATTACATGGGACCCCAGAGATGTCAGCACAAATGAGATCTGTAAAATATATTCACAGTCCTGTCAAAACCTGAAGACTAATAACCTAATGTGAAGTCGTTAAATTGGTGATACAAAGATATCCATCAAAATTTTATTCAGGGGTGTGAACATTTCAAGTGACATCAGGGTAATATGAGCTTGTAACGCAGGAAAGGGATGTGTTTCCTTTTGCTTTTCAAGTCCAGCTGAACACTGTCATCCTCCTCAGGCAAGTTATGATGATGAGGAGGAAATTAAATTCACAACTGAGAAAAATGTGTAAATCCACTGGAAAGTGAGCCAGAGAGAAAATTCTGCAGGAGCCTCTGCCACAGCTGCTGGCCCACGGTGCCACTGCTCTGCTCTCAGAGCCCAACAGCAAGGCTATAGTATGGGGTGAAAGTGGTGAGTGGGGAAAAATGCATCTTTCAGATGGCACAAAAAAGCAAAACACACAAGAGTGGCCTAAAACAGGCTTTAGAGTTAGTGGATGAAACCATTCATTCTACAAAATAACTTTGCTATCTTCGGCTTGGGCCTTTTGTGTTGAAGTCCCTCTGTAGCAAACAAAGATCACTTTGTTTTAATTTTCTGCCCTAAGGTAAAACCACCTACCAAGAGCTTACAGTTATAACAAAATTCCCCTTATTACGTTGCTTTAACATAGGATGTGAACTCCATCCTTGTTTTTACAGCCTAATTCATTAACTCTCATGAAGTTCTTGGGGGAGATCTGTTTTCAGTCTTTGAATTTTCCAGAACTGACTTAAAAACTTGAACTTACCACCTCAGAACTAAAACCAGAATGATTACACCAAAATATACACAGAAACCTTCCCAGATACTCAGATTCCTCTGTACCTGCTCAACTACCGTTGTTGAGACTTAAGGTCTGATCTAGACATCATTTTAACCCATGTTGCATTATGGAGGTTTCATGGTGTTATGCTGACACCCAACCTGAAATTACACTAGAGAAACTCTCAAAGTCAGATGCACTTAAGGAAAAATCACAAGTCGTTCACTTTAAGGTTCTAGACAGTTTTTTTCTTCAAAAAAACTGCACTGTAACATGACTAAAATAACTGACAGGTTCGGGTATGTTCTGTAATGATTCCTGTGTATGCTCTCTTCTCCTCCTCCATGGGATGTTTGTTACAAGAGTTTGTCTTAACAGAGCTCCATGTGATGAAGCAAGGAGGGAAACATCAGGTTCAAGTTAAACCAGTCCTTAACAATGAATTTTTAAAGACTAATGCCAGGGTTATAATCTAAAAAAAAAAACCAAACAAAAAAAACCCCTAACTTTCTGAGTTTAAGCTCAGAAACAGGAACAAAGAAGATTTGTTGCCAGATTTTGAAGTAGTTTTTATGATCAAGAAAAATTTGGCAGTAACGTGAGAAAAGATGAAACTGGCACAGAAATGTAGTGCAAGTATCTAAGAACCTCAGTTTGCACGTGATCATCAGGCAAGGTTTCAGAAACAAAATCATCATATGTTCCTCATAATTCTTAAAAGGTAATGAAAAGTCCACAATATCTTGCATTTATGGCTTTTGAGAGGATCAGGTATTGTCTACTAGTCAAAATCTTTTCAAAATTTATAAGCAGAGGAGGAAAGATTGGGCTAATCTACTACATGGGCTGTCAAAGTCCTCAGCTCACACTAATGCCAATTTTTAAATTTTATCCATAGGGAAAAAGGCACAAGAACTAAACTTGGGGAACAAACACTGAGACAGAGGGAAAAGTACAGGAAAATGTAGTTTTGTCTGCAACCCTGGGACTCAAACAGCAGTTCCAGAGTCTGTAGGTAACTCACAAAGGTTTTGAGAACTGATTTTTAGCCACATCAGGAGCAGAGTCAATAGCAACGGATCCTCTCTCTGAACAGGAAAGACAGGCAGGTTTTCAGAAACTGTTTTGGGCTCTTATGGAAACTAACAGAATATTCTCTTTTCAACCAAACTTCATAAAGTGGATCCAGTTGGCAATGATTCCTTTCATGAAACTGGATAGAGTTAAAAGCAGGTTTTGCAGACACTGTTGGAGCTCCTCAATGTTTAAACTACTTCACATATAAAAGTCAGTAGAAGCTCTTGCTTTCCTGTGAAATATTGCACCAGAGAACATGACTGCACGTGTCAGTAGTTCCCTCCTGTTTCCAGGACTGAACAAACTATTAAAGTTTCAGTGCTGGCATAAAAGCTCTCTGACAATATTTTTAGCACTCAACGTGTAGAACATCAGATTCCCCTGAGGAGCCCAATTACAACTCACTGTAAGTTAAGCCAAACTCCCAGCAAGAAGATGTTCACTTAAAACATCAAAAATAAGTTTTAATTGGTAAACAAACTGCAGTTGTGGACTAGTTATGGTTCTGCTTTGTTTCCAAGCTATAGCAGCAGCAGTTCTATCACACAGTCTGTCACAGCACTCAGAAAGGCTTCTGACTTTCTGATATGATTCAAACAAGTTCAGTGACAACTGAAGCCTCTGACAAGTCTTCTCACAGATTAGTGTGAATGAATTTTGCAGCTGCTTTAATGGCTGGTGCTGCATTCAGGTTTTTCAATGGGCTCTATCACAGATCCCAACATGCTCATTCTTACCCAAAGAAACAATGAGTTTCTATCTCAGCTGTAAACTGAGACCAAATCTACTCAATATTGTGTAAAACCAGACTAAGTGAGGTCAGAATTAAAGGTCAGAATTAAACTATTAGCATCTGCAGTAGAGACAAAAGGCAAAAACAAAATATTGTCTGTAAAAGAGAAAAAGTTGATAATGGAAAAAGGAAATAATTCTTTCCTTAACAAAACTCAGCAGGAGATCTAAATGTACCATCTAGACAGCTGTACTGTTCTATAAAACAGATTCTCATGATGATCACAAAAGCCTGACAATAATTCTCTATTTTAGACAGGAATAACAATTCTTTTGTTCCGGTTGCTCTTCAGCTGGCGCCTTTTAAGTAGAGAACAGTAATTTCACTTTTCAGGGGAAGCCAAAAGAGATTACCTGTATTTCATCTCCTAATCAAAGCTGTCCAGTTTGCAGTGCAATCTATATTTGAATCTCATTTGCCTATGTGAAGATACTTCACATGCATTTAGCTTCAGACATTGTGTATTACTAAAAACCACACAAAACAGAACAATATTCTGTTTCCTTGAAAGTAAATGCAATCTCTGGCTTTGATTTTGGTGATAACAGTGTTGGGTCCTGAATGCAGGCAGGAGATATTAGGAACAAACACCACATTGTAGCTCCCTAAGGCAGAGGGAAACAACACACAGACTTTTAAAGCCATTGACTGCTCTGACAAACCTACAGAAAAGCTCCAGGAAGAGTTTTAGAAGTGAACAAAAAACCCAACTCAAACAAGCCAAACATCAATGCACCCCCTCAGCCGACTCCCATTAGAGAAGGATTGAACAAACATTACTCTCCTGCACTTTACTCAATAAATGTGGGATGTGGTGCAATCAAGTGTGATTTTCCTTGCATCCATTACAGCCTGCCAGTTCTAGCAAATCTTCATCTCACCTGAATTCTCTGATATAAATGTGTAAGTGGTATCACTTATCTGCTTCTCAATCATCACAAGATTTTTTAAATAACCCCATTTGGTATACTCACTATCATAACCAAGTACTTCCTTAAATACTTAACCTTCTTGCATATAATAGAAAAGAAACTCTGTTTCTTTACTCACTGTAGAGTACACAAAACACTTTAACAAGTGTACAAACACTTTTGGATGATTATGCTTAAGGATTGGTTTGGGATAAACTAGAAGAAAATGACACTGGAACATTGCTTACTATAACACTGAGTTTGACCACAGAGGTTTTTTTCCTCCATAACTACATAAATTTTTGCCAACCAAGAGGGATTACTCATTCAAACCCAGAAGCACCTACACTGGCTTTAGAACTGGGGCTGAATTCAAATATTTCTTTCTCGTCACTTCAAATTTCACTGACATAATTCAGCTGAAGATAAACAAGTAGTAAATGTTATGTGGCAAAAAACCATATATGTGCTATTCATCAAACAAATATTTTTTAGTTCAGTGCTGTTGTCTACAGCACAGCAGATCAAATCTAACCAGTTCTGGCAGCGATCTTCACTATTCCACAGAAGTTTGTGTACTACCACCAGCACCACAGTAATTTCCTCAATCGTGAGGAAAGCCATGTTAAGCAGGTGGCTAATCAGCAAATACTATTAAATTATTTGGCAATTTCTAGCTAGTCCTTGGTGGATAATCATGCTTGTCTAAAAAGCTGCCAGTGTGGCCGAGCATCCAGTTGGCAGGCTAGACCAATTAAGGAATAAGTAGATGAAGACACAAGAGGTACCTTAGATTAAATTCTGATTCCTGGCACATTTCATAGGAGATAACAGGGACACAAGGCAAAAGAACCCAGTCCTCAAAGGATTTTACTCACACAGTAACTGTGTGCTCACTTTGCTGCAGCAGCTTAAAACATGAGGAATAAAAAGAGTGGTCAGAGTCACTCTCACCAGAAGCACCTCTGCACACTTTACCCACCTCCTGCTCAAGCTCAGAAACTCAGTTCTGCCTGGCTGGCTTCGAGTGTTAATCCCAATTCTTATCACTAGCACTGAATGTGTCTTTCTTTTAAGTAAGAAACAAAAGACACAGGAAGAAAGAGGTGGTGAAAATCGAGCTGGGCTCCAGTTTTGATCATCTCTTTCGGGCACTTGGAAAATCACCTCACGAGCAATGAAGTCAGATGTACTGCTGGCTACTCTCAGCAAGAAGGGAAAGGATCATTTTGATATGATCACATAAATATTCAGCAAACAAATGGGTTTTTACTTTCTGCAGAGCCCTCACTACAGAGATCAACTTTTAGTCTGATTGCTTCAACCGCTGTACTTTTCCTCTTAGCATAATTTATATCACAAGTATTTTAGCACATAAATTGTGCTACCTCCAAACAGAAAATGATTAAATATGCTAAGAAGCTTTTAGCAAGTATAGGTTGACTGAGTCATTCATTGCATTTACAACACTGTGCTACAAAGCAAACTTAAAATGAAAAATACAGTATGTCAAATAGAAGTAAACAATCTGTCATTTTATACATACTTAAGCAGAAGCTGAAATGCTTGCTCAAAATAAACTGACATCAAAAGTTCATTGCTTTCCAGTGAGTATTTCTTGCTTCATATTATGCTATTGCTTTGCAAAAGAATATTTTGAGAGGTATTTGGTTGTAGGATTAATTGTTTTTTGAATAACAGCTCCACATTATTTCAAGCAATTCTTGTGGTTTACACCAGTGTGACTGAAGTGACTGGGTGCAAGATGAACACTGGGGTGCCTTGTGCTGCTCTCTGTGACTGCTTTGCCAGCTCAGTGAATCTGTCAATTTACAGATGATGCCTAAACATTTTAAGAAGGACTTTGTTTGCAGAAACAATTTCATTTTAGAAGGTATGCTTGAAGTTCAAACATGTAGCAATATAGCACTCTTTGTGAGTCATTATCTTAGAAACTTGGACAGTTCTGAAGGGAGATGTGTCAGAGTGTGACCAATATTTTTGTAATGACATTTTTCATGACAGCATCACCTATCTGAGAGAGCAGAGCAGATGTTTTCCTCTTTGCCCCCTGCCAAGCACAGAATCCTCAACTCCTTTCCAAAGTCTTGGGAAGGCAGGAGTTACTCACAAAAGGAAGACTCAGCAACCCACCAGTGGGTTATTCCTCACTTGCCCTGAATTAATACACAGAGCAGAGTACAGAAAAAATGAGAGAATGGGACATAGGGGAAGCTTCCAGAAGCTTCTCACAGAAGACACCCCTGTAACCCCCCCCCCACCAAAAACCTGGCCACACAAACCCAATACACAAACACACCAGCAGCTCAGGACAAGGAGAAGAGCTTTCAGTTTGGGGGTTTAAGTGCCATCAGAAGACAAACCACAATACCCTTCTCTCCACACTTCCATGAGATTTTAGTTAACCATTTCTCTGAATCCTATTTTCCCAGCATAAACCACTGCTCTGCTACTTAGGTTTCTGCCCAGCAGCTGCATCTGCTCAGAATGGCCGATTCCCTACTGAAACTAAGAGCTGCCAGAGGAAGGACCTTGGCACCACTGCTCCCTGACCTTGGCCAGCAACACAACAACAGAGGCACAGTTCAGGTTGAGAACACTTTGCACCGAGTCAGCCAAGTAGATATATATGCTACTTCACTTCAAGGGTATACGTGTTTTGAAAAAATGAAGCCTTTCTAGACTTTTCCTACCTAAAAGCTGAGTATTAACACAAGACAGGAAAAGGGGTAGCAGGGCACTCGAAGGACTGTTTGTGAAAGGTAGATTCTGTTCATTGAAGTCACAGCAATTGAACTCGTCAAAAAAAAAAACCCTCACAAAACATTTCTCTATACATTTTGCTAAGGCTTACAGGCAGGTACACATTTAGATTTTTTAAGTGTATTAGGCAGGTTTTTACTAAACCCAGACCACACATCTTGTTCACTGGCATCAGCTCTTCTGGGCAAACTTGTCTTGCTCTTCACTGGATTCATCTGTCCTACAGACAGAAAATCACCTTCCTAAAGAAATGACAATAAACTAAACCCAAATGTAACACCCTTCCTAACCCCAAAATTGGCCAAAATAATTACCCAAGTGCATAATTCTCACTTCCTTGAGTGACAATCAGTGAGGTTTGGCACAGATTCATTCTCTGGGAAATGTCCACATCTCAGATGTAACTAATTCTTAAAAGATGCAGCACCTTCCTTGGAACACACAGTGAGTAACATCACTTCATGTGCCTTGTCACAAAGCCCCAGAAACACAAGGAGACTCAGCCTGTGCCTTGGGTCCCTGGGTCAGCAGTTTGGCTCCCTATAAATGCAGGAAACCCTGCCTGGGGCCAGCAAGGACACAGAACAGCAGGACTGAAGGGCAGCAGAGAGTAATGTCTGGGGAATCACACATGTCCCAAAGCATAATCTGCAGCAGGTCACCTCCATAAAGCACACAAAGCTTGGATTTCACTTTCTCGTACAAAATGCAGAGTTCATTTGGGGGGAGCGCATTAACTTGAGACAGCTTAAAAGGTACATCAGCAGCACTGAAAGCAGCTTGCATTTAAAGTCTGTGATACAATTATTTTAGAGCAAATACTCTTCAAGGGTTCACTTCAAAAGACTAAATTGAAAAATATCACAAAAAGTGATTAATATGCTAACAGTCCTTCAAAATGCAACATGATTCTTTCCACACAAGGGAATTGGTTTGATTTCCCTTTCTAGCAGCAGAATTAATATATTGTTTTAAACATAGATACGCCTAATTTTAGAACATATGGACTCTGCCATGTGGTTGTTTACTTAGATGGGGTGCTTTAATTTGCTTGGCACTTTCTAGTGTTTAGGGTGTCTTTCAGAATAAGGAAGAGATGTCTGGACACATTGTGGGCTAAAACAGAATATAATTAGAAAGCAAAAGCTTTAAGGAATCCTCCTTTATAATATCCACAACACTTGAACATATTATCTAGCTCTGTGCTCTATAATAGAACACTCAGCATATATTAAGAGACAAACCAAGAATAAAAATAGCATCATGAACAGCCCTCCATATGTGTTTTCTGCAAGAAGCACCATGCAAATGCAAAGAAGCTACAAAGAAACTGACTGCATAGTTTTCATATATAAATTCTGCCTTATCTGTTCAGAAAAAACAGTTAACAGATCCTTTAGGAGCTCCCAACAATTCATGGGGGAAAAAAATGCTAAATATAGCATTTATAAAACAGTTTATTCTTTAATATAGTGTATAGACTATAATATAGGTGTATAGACTATTTTACTCAAAGACTCCCCTATAAAAAGGTTTAGACTTAGGCATAATTGAGTAAAACCAGCCAAGATCAAGGCCTGCAGAATGCAGGTCATCTCTGCGTATCCTGGGACCATGATAGCTGTGGAAGAATCCAGAACTGCGTTGGTCATCTGTTTAATTAGCATAGGTCACAGTTGGACTTAGAGAAAACAAGATTAAATTCCTGATATTGCTAGACTAACAAGAAATTTGTTCACATAACTTCTACACTATGAAATTTGTATACATTTATAAGACATGAGCAGCAGAAGTCACAGCTTCTGTGCAGAGAGGAGCTGGATAGAATTGTAATTGTAATTCAGAGTCCTTTCCAAAGAGGAAGGTAAGAGTGTTAATGAAAATCAGCATATCAAAGTGTGTTTGCATATCAAAAGATAACTCAGCCCCAGATAAACAATGTTCATTTGCATTCTTACAAATTCCCAGAATTAATCAAGGCACAATATAAAATTTCACTAACTTAATTAGCATGAACAAAAGGGAAGTGAAAGCCCCTACATACTTCTTTGAAGACTCATTAGTGCTCAACAGCATCCTGATAACATTCAAGAGCAATTAGAGAGGGGTACCAGAGCAGAATACATTTTAAAAGACATAGCCCCAAAAGCAGAGGACTGAGATGCTGCCAGAAGGCACTGCAGAGGAACACAATGTGAGGTAACAGTTTAATGACAGGCATATTCTCTACAGAACAGCTGCTTTTGTTTGATGCTTTTTTTTCCCCCCTACAAAGTTATTCTAGTTTTGTAACCACTTCATTAAAATAAAATTTACCGCCCTGATTTTTAAATTGCCAGCAAGAGGAACTCCTACTTACTTTTTACTTATTTGAAATTACTCATAGAAGTGAAAGGACATCCTGTAGCAGCCTGAAGCTTGAGACAAGTTTGGAAAGTTGATGAGATAAAGTGCATCTCCCATTAAACTGAACTGGTCAGTTTGAGAACTGGGATTGCCCAGTGGGAGCTCCAAGTCTTCACTATGAGAGAGCTCATAACAGAAGTCAACACATAAAAGAGCCCGTGACAACAGTGAAAGCTCTATCCCCAAATGCAGGACAAAAAGTTAAAAAAAAAAACAAAATTATCAGTTAAAACTTCCCAAAAATCCATGACTGAGCAACTCTGAAAGGCAAAACAGCATCACTGATTCAGAGCCCTGTCTTCAGGAAGATTCTCCCTTGCATAAAGGGTGCAGAAAGCACCAGGCATCTGCCCTGTTATTTATGGATGAATAGTCCTTTATTGGACTTTAATTAAAGTCCTTTAGTTTATGGATAAGAAGTCCTTTATTCAATAAAGGATTTTGGATTTTTCATATTTGGGTTAGGATTACGTGATGTAGTCAACTTAAAACATTTCCAAACCGTTGAGAATATTGGTAGTTTCAGCCTCCAATTCTTCAGTAAAATATTCTGTATCTATTCCATCACTTCCCTCAATTAAGAAGTAGAAATAGCAATTGGTATTATAGCAACAAGTGAGTGACCTCCCTGTCTTTACCTTGCCTCATGAGCTGCTTCATCTTCTTCCTCCTCCTGTGCTGTTCAGGGGGGTGAGTGAGAAAGGGGCTGGCTGAGTGTGTGGCAGCCAGTTCAGGTTCATCCAGCACACGGTCAGAACCCAGGTCTCATGTTTACAGCAGGATGGCAGCTCTGATGGTGAATTATAAGCACGAGCCAGTTCTTGGATTGAGGACTCTAAAGCCAATTTATTGCACCATTACCACTGCCCCCATCTTGCAGTTCTCCCACATTCCTGAAGGCAAGGACTCATTTGCTACAGAAAAGGAAACAACAAACAACATTTGTGCAAAGGATCCATTGCACCCTCAGTTATGTACTCACACAGTCACACTGCCTGTGAATAATGCATTGCTTGGTGTGCACAGCTGGGAGCCAAGGTGTTCTATAAAAGAATGGTGGATATGATGCTCTATAGGAGGAGGACTATAAGATGTATAGGATATCAATGAAGCATATATGGTTTTAAGCAGATTAATTGCCATAGGTTTAGAATATAAACTGGGGGAACATTCATCCAACAACCAGGTATGTTATGTTTCAGCAATTTGGTTTCATGAACTCGAATAACAACCAAATACAAACTCCAATTTAACTTGGACCTGACAGAAAAAGGTTCAGAGCAGTCTCAGTACTTCACAGTAATTGCCATGCAGAGGTACTAGAGATATCTATTGTAGCCTGAGAAATTAGTCCTGGTAATCAGGCACCCTGCAGCTGTGCCAAGGAGCTTTACTGGGAACACCTTTGTGCTTCATTGGACACAGGAGTGCACTTCTGAAGAGAACCTCACAAACACCCCACTCTAGAGTGCTCTAATGCACACTGTAGCATCTCAGAACATGGGAATTTAATCCCTTTCAGCTGAACATGGCCCAGAAATTCACTCCAGCTGCATCACAAACCCAGGCTAGAGCTAATCTGAAGTTCTAAAAATTTTTTTAAAAATTAAAAAAATTTTTAAAAAACCCCACATAATCTGAAATGCACATAGCATGGACATCAAGCTGTATCTGTTCCCACTGGCCTGCAAATGCAGTCTGGCCACAATTCCCAGTGCTCCCATGGGCCTCTCCTGCCCATTCCATAACACACCAGCTGGCTGCTACTCAGGAGTCCACAGGGGCCACCATCACCTTTCCAGGTCTGTGCCAGGCATCTTCCTGGCTGCCTGCAATGCCATGAATTTACACACTGATCCATGACACCACACACAGCCCAGCCAGGGGAACCCCCAGCTGCCGTGGTGTGGGGTCCCACCACGCTCACAGAACCAGGTGCATGTATGGTCACAGCAAGCCCTGCAGGTGGGGACTGCCCAGCACCTCACTGCAGTTTGGAGACTTAAACGAGTTACCCATTTCACAGAGGAAAAGCTGCTCTGCAGTGGAGTGACTGGCAAGCAGCTGGAGCAGAGGGCATCCCTGAGCAGCCAGTCTGACAGAGGAAAAAGCAACAGAAATTTGGGCCTGTCAAGACAGAAAGAATTATATCCACAGTGTGGGAACAGAGCAAGAGGTTCACTCTAAGACATTTAAGTCAACAATTATTCAAAGTATCTTGTCTTGAGCCACAGGCCATGGGATGACCACTGTATCACAGAGAAGACAGTGTTTTGTAGCATATTAAATATTGTACAAATGGTGCCAGCATTCAGCAGCAACTTGAAGCCACTAACTGGCTTTTCAGCAATTATAGCTCCAAGCTATTTATCTAGACTTGCTAACAAAAACAGTCAAGACAAAACCCTACGAGATCATTTAGTCTCTTTCTTTATCAAGTTTATCCATGCTGACAGCAACAAATCCTAATTACTTCAGATAAGCGATTTTAATTTAAAGCACAATCCCAGCCTGCTGGATTAGTAAAAGAAAAAATAAATCATATGTCTGTGCAAGAGAAATATTTTTATTTTAGGACAGCTGAGCAGTACTGTTGTGGATATTCAGTATTTTTCTGCAGTGTATAAATAGTCATTTATTTGCCATAAAAAGACACAACAAAAATAGCAAATGGGTTAGAAAGCCATGCACACTCTAATGAAAAGAGAGAAACTGGCATCTCAGAAATGGCCAAGCAAACATAAAACCCATTAGGTATGGTGGAAGAGGAAAACCAGCAGTGCCAAACATATGTGATTAATAGAAGGATTTAAAAGGAAGGAAATAAAAGCAAACCAGTAAGATATCAATAGCCAATATGGTTAGAGAAAATATAACTGGTACATTTAAGTGAAATGAAGCATTTTATAATACAGAGAGAACAAAATTAATCTAAAGTAAGACACATTATTGTTAAATGCAGTTGATAAAATCCTAAACCATGATGTAAACTAAGGAAAAGTACAGCAGATAGTTGTGGACCCTTTCTTAAAACAGACATGTGTGTCCTGCCTATCACACACGCAATACGAAGATTGCTGTCTGTGACAGAAGGAAGAACCCATTTAGACTCCACATTTTCCAACTGGCACATCCAAAAGATTTGCATCTATGAATCTGTAAAGCACCACTCAGATAAACAGAGAAGCCTTCTAAATTGAAAATGAGTCAGCAGTACCCTGGCAGCCAGGAAGGACATCTGTGTCCTGGGGTGCACCGGGCACAGCATCGCCAAGGGAGGGGATTGTCCCGCTCTGCTCTCGCTGGGGTGGCCTCACCTTGACTGCTGGGGCAATTTGGGGTGCCACAATATAAAAAAAGACATTAAGCTGTTAGAGAGCATCCAAAGGATGCCACAAGGGTGGTGAAGGGCCTTGAGGGGAAGCCTTGTGAGGAGCAGCTGAGGTCACTTGGCTCGCTCAGCTGGAGGAGACTGAGGACAGAGCTCATTACAGTTACAAGTTCCTTGTGAGTGGAGAAGGAGGGGCAGATCTCTGCTCTGTGGTGACCCGTGACAGGACCCAAGGGAATGGCTGAAGTTGTGTCAGGGGAGGTTTAGGTTGCATGTAAGGGACAGGTTCTTCACCCAGAGGGGTGGTCGGGCATTGGAACGGGCTCCCCAGGGCAGTGGTCACAGCACCAGCCTGACAGAGCTCACAGAGCAGATGGACAGGTCTCTCGGGCACATGGTGTGACTCTTGGGGATGTTCTGTGCAGGGCCCAGAGTTGGACTCAACGATCTTTTTGAGTCCCTTCCAACCCAGCATATTCTGTGATTCAGTGAAATTCCAATATTTAATAAATCCAACAAACTGTTGAATTTCACAAGTCTTGAAGGACTCCCTGGGTAGTTTTAAGATGTAAAAATGACAAGAAGGATACCCGTGGAGTTACAGTCTGTATAACAGATTAGTCTACAGAACAGTTACAGTGAATCTCATAACAAAAAAGAATCAGAAGCTAAAATGTAATTAATGACAGTCAACATGGTTTCATAATCTTTCCACGCCTTTCTAAGCCTTCTCAGACAAACCTGTAAAGCTGACAAGATTACTCATCTGGTTGATCAAGCTATCTTGACATATATTTGAATTTCTTCAAACTGTTAGGTTTAATTCCATATAATATTGGCACCAGATGCAGTCTGAGAGGTATCAAGAAGGATTACAGAGCTCTGGGAGCAGCAGTAAATGACTCTGGAGTGCAGGTAGCCTTTTCGTCACTCCTTCCAGTCAAAGGGAAGGGGTTTGAAAGGGCCAGGCCAATCTGCCCAGTCAAAAAGTGGTTACAGACAGGTGCCAGAGCCAGGGCTTCAGCTTCTTCTTCACCCAGAGGGTGGGTGGGCACTGGAACACGCTTGATCAAGTGCTGTTGAATGTTTTTATGAGCAATATAAAATCTCGGCTAATAAAGCTTGCCACAAACACAAAGTTCAGTATTGTAAAAAATAAGACAGGTAATAAATGATACAGGATCGTGTGAATTGCCTACAGACTAGTCAGGATCCATCTAAACCTGTTTTAACACAGCCAAGCTCCAGGTAGAGGTGGCAGGATTACAGCACACAGACACAGTAACTTGCTCAGCCTGACCTTAGGGCATGTCTGGAGTATCCTTCATAAAATGGAGGATAATTGTTAAAATCTGGGTAATGGCAGTGATTAGGTATATAACCCTGGAAAACCACATCCTTTCAGAAAATGAGTTTGCACAAAGGGCAGAACAACACAGGAATGGATTCAAAGGACAGATGTAAAAATAACCTGGGAAACCAAACTTTACCATGAGGGGCATAAAAGCTTAAGGGATATTGAAAGAATACATGGTTGCCCTATGGTAATTTCCCAGGTAAATATGGTGGTGGGGAGTTTTTCCTTCTGATGCAAATAATAATAAAATCCAATGCCCAAAAGTTGAAACTTGCAAAATTCAGCATAAACATTAAGATTTAATTTACTAATGTAGGTGAGCAGTGGCATATATAAATGGGAAATGCATTGGGGAAACTGTATCAGTCCAGACCATTGAGGCAGCCTGTGTGAATTCATCTTTAGAAGTGTGAATAAAAGAAGCAAACTGGTGTTGGACTCTGAATCCTGAACACAGACTGTGAATGTAAGGGAGGACTCCAAGCAGCAGGAAACAGAATGGTCACTAGATGAGCCCCTGCAGGGAAGTTTTATAAAGTCCAGCTCATTTCCTAAAATCTTAAACCTACCGATATTTGCAGCACCAGCATTAGGATTCACCATCACAGACAGGTAACTAATATTTGGTGAGTTTTACAGTGCTCTAAAAGGGTAATCACAGCTGAGAGGAAAAAAGCATGTAACATCTGATCCATCGGAAAAAAAAAAATCTTTGAGCAGTTAATTTAGGTACAAATGAATTGCTGCAGAAATGCTGCCACCCAGCTGTAGAAAAGCACAGGGGGAGCCTCAGCTCCCAGCACAACTCAGCTAAGTGGAAAGCTACTAAAGTTCACTGACTTTTCAGTTATTTGAGCCTTTGCTTTGCTAAGCTTGGTTAAAATCAATTCTGCCAGAAAAGGTGAGTATATATACTTGCTTACAATACACAAACTAGGTAACCTTACAGACGCTCTAAAAAGTTCTGAACACATTAAAAATGTACATCTGATGCATTTCCTGACAATTTCTTTTATGCACTAAAACGCCCTTTTCATCCAGCCATTATATTAAAAAATAATTATTAAAAGCCATAATGGCAACACACCTCATCTGAGAGAAATGAAAGGGTCCTTTTTAATGGGGGGAAAAATAAAAAAATAGTCCAGGCCCAAGTTTCAAATCTGTAATGATATTTAGCACACAGTAAAACCAATCTCATTAGCATTATTTAAAAAGTTCTATTGAAAAGGCAATTTCTAGATGAAATTAATAACTCACAGATGACTATGAATGCCTGAGCAGTGAATAGAGAGTCAGATGTTTTACTTCCATGTCACTCCTAGATAATGAAGAGAACAAATAACTAAGCCTCTAACACATTTAAATATTAACTCTGAATTACTGTATTCAAACCTGACATTTAAGACTAAGATTTTTGGGGTTTGTGCTCTTGACTCTTAAAATAAAGATCAGAAGTCAACAAATGAACAGCGAGACCTGAATTTTAATTTACTTCCCACTGCTGAGTAAATCATAGAATCACAAAATGCTCTGGGTTGGAAGGCACCTGAAAAATCATCCAGTTCCAACCCCCCGCCATGGGCAGGGACACCTCCCACTAGACCAGGTTGTTCAAAGCCCCACCCAACCTGCCCTTAACCTGAATAGAGAAATGACAAGGGCACTAGTCCAGCCACAGCAAAATACTAAAATTCAGAAGATATTAAGACCATGAAACCGGGATTAAAGGCAACCTTTGTACAGTTCTCCCACAAGACCTCTTCTGGAATAGCAAGCATTAATCTGCTCATTTTAGCAAATCTTGCCATGCAAACCCAGTACACTTCCCCCTCTAAATTAATGAAGGAACAAGCACAAGGAAAGGAATTGTAGTGGTTAAGAAGTATTTTGATAATGTACAGCATAGAAGACAACTTTGTGAATATCGGCTAACCAGATTTAGGCTAAAAGTTGTAGAGTTCCCCAGACAGGTACAGTGGAACTATCAGAGGGCCAAAGAGCTCCACCACAGCAACACACACTTTCCACAAAGCAATTCTGCAGAACAGTTGTGAACCATTGCAGAAGGTTTAAAACTAAGTAAATCCAAGAGATCTCGTCTAGTCTAGTGCTCCTGCAACACTTGAGCTTAATTTAATAAGAAATAACCTATTAGTGCACAAGTGCTTGCTCCTCTTCAGCCTCTTCAACAGACTACAGGCACCGAGGGGAAAAATGCTGCAGATCACAAAATAAATGCAGTTCCAGCAGTCATTCACACAGTAACTCAAAGGGGTCAGGTTTCAGCCACAGTTCCCTCCACGTCATGCTCATAGCATGAAATTCTTATTTCATGTGGTCACTGCAATTGGGTATTGTGTACAATGAAGCTATGTTCCCTTCTGCTAGAAGAATTCTACATGCAATGCTCATTAACTGGTAACCAATGAAGTAAGTTTTATCTAAAGTTTTGTCTCTTCCTAACAAATGGAGTGATTAGCAATAGGATAAAGGACTAATGTCACTCAGGAACATAAAGGGCTGTTTGTAAACCTAAGTAGAGATGATTACTCACAGTAACAGAGGATTATTCAGGCTGTTAGTGCACCTACTCAATTGCTACCTTTCACAGGAGGGTTTAGGCACATGGCTGTATGCAGGCAGAATCAAAGAATGGCTGAGGTACCTCTGGATCCTCTGCACAGAGCAGTGTCAGACAGAGTAGATGGATCATGACTTTGTTCAGGTGAATTTTGAATAGCTCCAAAAACGGCCACTCCACAGCCTCTGAGTCACCACCTCAAGCGTTCAATTACTGTCACAGAAAAAAAAATCTTATGTTTAATTTCCTGTATTTCAATTTGTGTTTAGTGCTTCCTGCTTCATTATTTATTGCCTTGTGTTTATTGCTTCACTGAACACCAATGAGAAGAGTCAGCCCCCATAATCTATACTTCTCCCACCATCAGGCATTCATTATGCACATGAGTAAGAGCCTTCCAAGCCTCCTCTGTTTCAGGCTGAATAGTCCCAGCTCTCCCAGCCTCTCCTTGGATGTACAACACTTCAATCCCTTCATCTCCATGGCTCTTCACTGGACTCACACCAGTATGTGTCTCTGGTACTGGGGAGCCCAGTCCTGAACACTGCTCCGGATGCAAACTCACCAGGGCTGAGCAGACAGGAAGGGTCACCACCCTTGGTCTGCTGGCAGTGCTCTTCCCAAAGCAGCCCAGGAGGCTGCTGGCCTTCTTTCCCACAGCTGCTTGCTCACTGGCAGCTTGGCATCCACCAGGCACCCTCTGTGTCTTTTATCTTCAAAGCTGCTTTCAGGTTACTCCTGTTTGCATTTTCCCCTGTCAAATTTCATGAGATTCCTCTCAGCCCATTCCTCGAGCATGTCCCAGTCCCTCTGAATGGCAGTGAAACCACCTGGTGCACCAGTCACTCCTCTCAACTTTGTATCCTTTGAAAAAATTGCTGAGGGGTCACTCTGTCATGTTACCCAGGTCAGCAATGAAGAACAACACTACTGCCCCATCACTGGCCCCTGGGTACACCACGGGTAACTGGCCTCCAGCTGGACTTCCTGCTGTTCATCACGACTCTCCCAGACCAGTTCAGACTGTGCTGTGAATCATTTTGCTTTTTGAAAGGCACCACATTTGCAGCAAGGCAGATGACAAGTGAGTTTCACCTTCTTGTACTCTAACCTGACAACTGCTGAGTCAAGGCAATGCCACTAATTACAGTTCTGTTGACATTTCGATTGCTTCCCATCAGTTTAGAAGCAACCCATAAGCACCACACACAGCTTTGAGATATTCTTGCATAAAAACTTGCATTATCCATTTCACCAAAACAGCAGCCATTTATGACTGGTGACAGCTTCCATCCCATGAACATAACTACCTACAACACAGCAATTCAGTGGGATATTAAAGACAAATAGTGACACTCATACCGAGCATTTAAAAGACAGATTCTGCCCCCCAGAAACAGCATGATTGTTCTGCACTCAACAGCACTCCAAAGAACAGGTGAAAAATTCCACAGCATCTTTTTGTGGACAGGAAAGATCATATCCAGAGGCGATGCAGCCTCTGTAGATGTGTCTGTGGGATTACACCATTTTGTCACTTTTGTCACAGTATTTTCCCTGACTGAAAACCACAAGATTTCTCTTCTGGAAAAGACTTTCTGCTACTAGACACAACTGATGGCAGAACTTACCCAGCTATTTAGGAGTTCAGAGTTATGCAGTCCCTTTTGGAGTCTCAAATCATTAATACAGCATCAGGGTGTTTTTTATGACAAGGATTGCTTTGATAGAAAAGTGGAATGAAGTAGGCTAAAAAACAGACAGAAAACAAGCATTTTAGTTGCAAAGAACCATGCAACCTCTAAACCCAGGAAAGTCTACCTATTTTCCTACTGTTCTTAAAGTTCAGGAGATAAGCTACAGCTCCATCACATTTCACACTTGTAGCTTTGGGCAGTCAGCAGCTTGTATACTCAATTACAGAACTGTTTTGGGAGCTCTAGAACTTATGTTTGTTATATAACCCCATAATAGAAATCTCTCTAATAATCTAAATACATGGATTCTAACCATGGGGTGCTGCTCAATCACTGTGCCCACAAAAAAATTCAACTTACTTAACAGAGTATTTCTTTATGCACCTATAACCTCGAATTGCCATGTATATGAAGTAGAAAAATGTAGCCACAGAAAGGAAGGTATTACAAAATGCACAGATACAATTACAGAAATGTTTCAGAGATGAAACAAGAATTTTGTTCATTTTTTTTTTTAATCAAAACTGTGATCCAATCTGATCTATTTTCTGAACTTGTTTTCATTAGAACTGATCCTATTTAGCCAAAGGAAATAAAGGTCAAGTGACATATGGTCACACATGGCACAATCCAAATGAGCTAGAAGGAAAGACATGTTTTTCACTTCATTTGTTGATCCTATTTCCTTTGACACATGCCATGGTTTTAAGCACTACCAGCTATGCTGAAATAGTGCTCCCATGAAGACAAAGAACCAGAAATCTACAATTTATGCAAGCTTACAGTTAAGGCAGAACTGCTGGTTTTAGTAGCCCTGTAGTACAGCATCTTAATCTGTTTAAGCAATAAAAACCCTCCAGTACACTGATCAAAAACCACCACATTATGCTGCTACTGAAGCTGTTTTATTAAATCAGAAGATATCCACTAATAGTTGGGAAAAAAAACCCATCTACTGCCCATGGGGTGTATCATTACTGGGAGCTGTGACAGAGCACCACATAGCAGCAGGATCTTCTACAGCTCACGCCTGGCAGCTGAAAGCATCAGGATCTATTTAACCAAATGAATCCAGCCCTTTGTACAGCAGCTTAAAGCTTCTAAAACACCCTGTTTCATACAAACCCCGTGAAAATACTCTTTTCACTCACATTTAAGCTATTATATTAGTCTATCACAACTTTCAGGCCAATAATCACACATCTTTCATTAAGAGGTTTTTTAGACTTTCATTTACATGAGTGGCAACAAACCAAAAGAATCCATCAATTTCTACCTACAGCTCTGTTCACAAATCCTGCAATTGTGGTGTATAACTTCTGTTCCTTGTTATTTCACTAATTTTTTCTCCCAGATATGTAAAGTTCTTTTGCACAACATCTAGAGAGTTACAACAGACTCCCACAGTCTGTGTGCCTGTTCCAAGGTGATATTTAGACCCAGGGGGGTCTTCCCACTATCCTCTGGCAGCAAAATTTTATTGATCAAGACCTTATCCTATTCACTCTGTTTGCTTGAACAGGTTTCATGGTGGTGCTTTGCCTGTGAAATGGATGAGGTACATGAATATACATAAGTATTTGAATTTAATTTTTGTGTTAAACAGCAGTCTTGAAGATAAGACTGATCATTGTAGTCAGAGAACCTGAATGTTTGCAGACATCAAAACCAGTTCATTAATAAAGTAGGATCTGCAGCTTTAAAAGCAACTACTGGCTGAGGTGCAGTCAAGCTGTAAAACCCTGAAATTTCCTTACACACATGCCCTTGATTACTAGTTTTATAGCATTAAGTCATTGAATCAAAAATACATCCATAAGTAGATTTAAAACACGACAAAGTCTTTCAATAAAAAAAATAAATAACTCATCTCCCAAAATCAGCACAACCAAAAGATGAAAGGTGCTCTCCTCTAAGACCGTGCAGCGCATTCTGTGCTGGTATCCACGGTGTGCAGAAGTCACTGCTTGGACCATAGGAATGCTTTTCAACTTTTTACATTGATTATATCTCTTCCCACTGCAAAACTTTCGCTTTTTAATTAAGAACCTAAGCCAGCCAAGGTCTTTGTATTTGTCTTGAGTAACTAGGAAGCACCTTAAGCACCATGTCCCAGCCAACTTCTGCCAGGTAATCAAGGTCCTGTGCTGCACCCCACAGAAATCCCCCAATGCTCCTGCATCCCTGCCAGCACACCTACAGACTAAACTGAACTCAAGCACAGCAAGTCTTCTCCACTTGAGACCACGGGATCAGGCCAAATGATTTTTGTCATTAGCAAGTAGAATCCTGTATAAGGTTTGCTAGCTCATAGAATAATACTGCCTTTGTACTTTTAAATTACTTCCTGCTTTACTTCTTCAAGCACCTCTGTCCCTGCTTGATTTTTGTCACATAAGGAAATTCAGAGATCTGGGCTAGGACCGAGAGTCTTTGTCTTCCAAAGAATGAGTTAGACAGCAGCAAACACGGCTAAAAGGTGACTGCTGTAGAACCAACCTGGAAATCTCCAATGAAGGATGTTTCCTGCAAGTGCTTATTTGCCTAAATGCCACACACAGATGGGTGGGTAGGGAGCACCCAAAAACCACCCTTAAAGAAGTACAGTTTCCTCACCCCGGCTGATGCAAGCTAAAATTTTCAACATTTCATCTCTCCGTGCAGAGAGCCACATTCTTGGAGAGCACAGCCACACTGGTCAGAAGCCACTGGAGCTTTCACCCTCCACACACCACCCTTAGAAAACATTATCAGCCACAGCCAGTCCAGAATCAGCCATTTCAATCCAGAGCTCTTGACACCTGGGCCATGTCCCTTTGCCTCTGTGCACGTTGAGCTGATTTCCAACCAGCATCCATGAGGACTCCAGGTCTTTCTTCCCAGCATGCACCAGAGCCAATGTTTCTATGTGATCATCTCAACACTCAACCATTAAATCTGGGGGACAACCTCTCACTCAGAGGCCAACTCCAACATCAGAGCCCATGAGCAGTCAATGGCAGCATGCTGGTCCCCAGGATGAATGAAACACACTTGGCCAAGTCACCACCCTCCCCTTCATTCACAGCCCCCGTGGTGCTGGTGTGAGCCTGGGGAGCATCCCAGCATCTGTGTGTCTTATGCCAAAACTTTGGAAAGGGACACCACACAGCAAGACTTACTGTCCCCAAAGCAACTCTTCAGCTGGTTTCAGCTGTGCTTAAAGGGAGAGGAATTATGCAGTTTTATTAAGTAGTGTTATTCCATGTTGGTATTTCAAAAAATTACTGGGAATGGGACAGATATTAGCATCCCCCACAGTTGCTGTTGCCAGATGTGGCTGACAATCTTTTGCTGCCTGTTTTAGCAGTAACTGAAGCATTTGCAAGGCACTTAAATTTTCACATTTTTCTCCCAACCCCCACTGAGCAGTTCTGATTCAAAGATCAAGAGAGAACGTTTCAGCTTAAATATCTCCAACAGATACTGGTTGTCACAGTAAAGAGCTGCAGAATTTCCCAGCCCTTGAGAATGAGCCCCCACCACATCATACCCTCTGTTTCATGAACTGTCCAAACACCATCTCAAAGGCAGTTAACACTTGTAACCCCTCTGCCTTTAGTAGACTTTCACAGACCTTCTTGGGGCAATCTATATTTAGGCTGATTATTAACTGATTTAATTATGCCTGATTTATTTGTACCCACCTGTACTGTGGAAATGCTGTCTTTTTTTCCTCTCCCTGTGGTACTTAACTCCTTGATGTACCAAAGAAAGCAACTATACTCCTCACCTTTTTTGGCAAGTTTTACAGGCCAAGCTTTTCCAGTCACTTATGAAACTGGCAGTTCATTTCCTTGGTCATCTTTCTCCGTACCTGTTCAAGTTGAGAGTTCATTACCCTTGTGTACGGTGTAGAGGAAATACCTCACTTGAAGGACAGCAGCTGCAGCCACTTCACATTAAATAAAGAAACCTTGTTATTGATAAATGCACAGGACTCCACTATCCTGTTCAGGACATCACTCAGGGAATTTCCTGAGTAAGGAGCAGTTAAGCAGCCTGTGCTCTCTGCTTTTGAAATGTCTCCCTCAGGCACAAACAAACATCATGCTAAACTGGCACATGGCCAGTGCAGAGCACAGCCTCAATCTGAGGAATTCCTCAATCTGAGGAATAATCGATGACCCCAATTTTACAACAGGTTTCAATAAGCAAAAGATCTGACCGCGAACATCTCATTGCAAGGTCACATGGTTGCTGCTGTCAACTTAAGAACTGATCAAGCATGCTTTAATTAAAACATTAAAATTGACACCAGCTCTGTTTCTTGAATACAGAGTCAAGAGTCTTGTCCTTCTCTAGGCAGGGAAAAAAGCAGACACAGCAAGAAGCTGCTACTTCTCACGAGACCAGATCCTCCAAGACACAAAGTTTCTGACAAGTTCACATCCAGATGGAGCTCTAAGCCCGAGGCAGGGAATTGCTTAATAGTCATTTCTTGGTATTCTACCTTGCAAGAAGCAGAGCTCGTTCAGTAGTGCCTGCAAGGCTTTAAGGACAAGCAGCTCTAGCCTCCAGCATGACTGTACCCCCAGTGTGACCATCCAGCATGACATGGCACACCGGATCTCAGGTGCTGTAGCCCAGGAACATGACTGCTCACCCATTAGAGCAAGGCAGCTGGAAGCAGCAGAACACAGGCTAACTGCTTACAGAAGATGCTGCACAGGCCACAGCTGCCCTCACTTTGACCTCCTTACACAGCCACTCTCCACTCCAGTTTTTTCATTAAGTAGAATTTATACAAGTAGAAAAACTAGAATAAACAAGGGTAAGAATGTCCATCTCCCCTGCACTCTGCAGGAAGTGCCATTTCCCCGCTGTGTCGTGTGAGCAGCTCCTGACTCAGCCATTCCCTCAAGAAGCTCTGTGCTTGTGGCATGAGAGCACATTTTGCTGCACGCTATGCCATGCTCACTCCACTGTCAGCAGCTTCTAGACACTCACTTCAGAAGCTCCATCTTTGAATGTGACAATGAGATGGGGAAGGTTTTCATTAGCAAGAATTTATTTAGAGGAAAAAAAGAAAAATATTAATCAGACAGAATTTGTTTATCTTGAGTTGTATCCTGAAGCACTGGAAGATGCCTCCTAGTAACAACAAACTCTGAAGAGCAGCATTTCAAATACAAATAAAATGCACACTTGAAATCCCTCTTCATCCAGTGTAGCATCTCTTTCAGAGTAGGCACATTCCCTATCATGTCAGGCTTCTTAATGCAAAGCTATGATCAAACATGATAGCCCAGCCCTGTGCTCTCAGGCTAGCTAGTCCAAGTTATATATTTGCCCTAGGACTAACACAAAAATCCACACAACTTTCCAAACTTCCCTAGCAAGAAGCTGTTAATTTTACGTGCTATTCATCTTTGGAAGATTTAGTCTGAAATAAAAACAACAGCTGGCCTGATGCTGAAAGCTGTCATACAGCTCAGTACCATGGGGACCACCCAGTCAGTGATAAAATGTTTTATTATATCAGCTAGAGCTGAGAAATGTAAAAGCAGTTCTGTAAATTTAATCACCAGTTGTTGGAAGAGCTGAAGAAAACCTCTCCATTTGTTATCCATGTGATTCAAGATGAAAAAAAAAAGCCAGCTTATAAATGATGGGTTGCAAACACTGTAATGAGTTCTGTAAATTCAGCACCTTTCATCAAATTTCCATTTTAATTTCATGACTCAGAGCCACTCAGCATCTCAGGTGGGAATAGTCCAGTGCCTAACGCAATGACACTTCTAGCAAAAAGTAGTACATTATGTTTTTACTCACTTTGGGATGTTTGAATTAGCACAGCATGGTGCAGCACAAACATACAATAAAGTACAAATAAGTAAATGCTCCCAAATCTCCCACTAATACTAATAAAAATATCAAAGCAGCACATAGTTATGTTGTTTTATCCAGTAGTCCAATACCACAGCGTAAGAATGCAATTTATTCAACAATTTACTCAAGAGACTCCTGCAAGAAAAATATATTCAGAAACTCCCAAGATACTCTCACCAGTGGTGTTTGAAGATTGTCTATTTATATTTTACAATGCCTTCACAGAAGAGAGGTTAAAATGCCTGGCTGTGTCTCCCCTGCCTTGTAAAAAACAGGGGAAAACATATCACTACTGTTCTGAATCTGGCTCCCTACTGCAAGACAGAGGGCAACTTGCCCTGATGAAAGCTAGGAAACAACACAGGGGTTTAGCTGAACAATTTCAACATAAAACAGAACATCTTGTATCTGGGGTAAATTGAACAGCAGTTTAGCAACTGTGCATAACGGCAGATGTAATGTGCAAGGTTAAGAGGCAAATCAAGTAAAAGACAAAAAAAAAAAAAGTAAAATGAAACAGTGGGGATCTCAGACAGGCCTGATATCTCTGGCAACACAGTAAGTTCCAGCCCTGGTGCTTCATCACAAACCTGACAGCAAATCCAAGGAGAGAAACAAGTAGGGCCTGCTCCTTTCACTTTTTATTGCATTTCTGCTGCTGCCTCTTTATGGACTCCAGTATATTGCAGGTACTTTTGATATTTATACTATCACCACATTAATACACAGTGTATCTCACCCCTATGTCCTGACCCTGGAGTAACACAGAAACTGTTGCCTTGGGTTCATGGCTCAGCTAGTTTCAAAGCAATTTATATCATTAATAATTCACTTACGTCATTCTTTGAGCAGCAGGTAGACCACAGGAACTGGGCTCATGTTGCAGGAGAACTTATGCATGGGTGGTTTGCCTACTTATGTAGGCTCAAGGAAATAGGGATATACAGGGAGCTTAAGGACATGAGAGGTATTCTTATCCTCAACACTGCCATATTTACACAGAAAACAATGTTACTTGCTGCATAATGTATGCATAAGAAAGCTGCATTTTTGGTATGAAAGCAGTGCTGGCAGCTGTCTCCACTCTAGGGAACAGTAAGAATGATTTTAAGGACCTCCACTCACCCAAAGGCAAACAGCCCAGGTACAAAGCCCTGTTCCTAGGGACATGCCACCTATGGGAACCAGGAAAATGGAAGAGACAGCTAAGGAGAGAAATGGAGCAAAACAGGAAAACTCAGCCACCCTCAAGACAGCATACCTGTCAGCTTGCACTTCTGGGGTGTATCCTCACAATTCCCAGATGTTAAGGAAACGTTCCTGTCTGACCCTTCAGGTGCCACTCCTGGGGTCACACTCACACCACCCCAGGCTGTCACTGGTGGGACCAAAGCCCGTTTGCAGCAGCAGCTCCAGCGACCCAGTGGGTCCCCACTTGGCTCCCTGCACACCCCACACACTCAGACAGGATTCCTCACTGCCTCATGGCACAGTAACACAAATCCAGCTCGAGCCGGTGCTTCCAGGGAGGAAGCCTGAACAAAGGAATCCCTTGGCTTTTATACCCTCACTGTCTGTGTGCCCAGAAAATCTGGGATCTTCCTGCTG
>NW_008238644.1:3220875-3231225 GCF_000691975.1 Corvus brachyrhynchos
TACCACAGGTGCCTGTCACAGCACATGCAGAAGAGTAGAATTCCCACTGCTAAGTGCACAGTACTTTCAGAGTGCTCCAGTGCTTAGCTAGACTGGCACTCTGCAACATTCAGCTGACACCTGTTTCTGGCTCATCTGGATTTTCATGCTCACATCATTGCTGTGAGGAAGAAAAAAAAAAAAGAAAAAAATGACAGCCCTTAAGAAGGAGAACAGTATCAAGAAGAGCCACGATAAAAGAGTGATCACAGGAAAGGAATACAGCACTGTGTGACAAGCAGAGCCCAGTGATTAGACTAAGATACCAAAACGTACGGATCTCATTGGTTTCAGTGACTAAGAAATTCAAACTGTTTTTAAGTGCATTTTCTCTGATCTTTAGGTGTTTAAACAGATTTAAAGATCAGATCCTTGGTCATTTGCTGGCACATAAATCCCAGATAATGCCTGCATCCTGAACTGTTCCTTCAAGTGCTGAAGTGAATCACCACCATCTGCCCACTGCAGCAGGGCACTTGGCTGCACCTGCCAGTGTCATTCTTCCCCAAAAAGCCATCCCCTGGCACTGCAGCTCCCATATTGACACACCACCAGCAGTAGCTTGTACACCCAGGCAGTCCCTGGAGATTGCCTACACTCTTGTTTAATTACACGTTGCTGAGGCTTATCTCACCTGAAGTCTTTATCATAGAACAGTTTGGGTTGTAGGAGACATTAAAGATCATCTTGTTCCAACTCTCAGGAAGAGCCACACACTGAATTGGTGTTAAGGCACAAGACTCCAGAACAAAAGAATTGCCTTCAACACAGCAGCTCCCTACCACAAAACCTATTTCCAGTTCAGGGATCCTTTCATTGAAACTATTCAAGCTTAAGGCATCGTAATTATTTCCAAGAATTATGAGAGTTAGATCCCCAATGTGATGATGCTCAAGGAATCAAAAGAGATTGTCTCTCTCAAAGTTGCTAATAAATGCTCAGAGTATGCAGGTGTACACAATCAGCTAGAGGTGGACTGCACAAGAACCCATCTGAGCCTGCATCTGAGTTTAGCTCAGAGCTCCTGCTCCTGCCTCCCCAGCCCTGGTGTGCCAGTCAGACCATCTCATTCTTACACTTTTCCCCAGGAGCCTTCTCTTTCCTGCATGAAGGCCACTCCAGCATTTTGGAGAAGAGTTTCAGTCTTCTGTTTCTCCAGCAGCAGCAGCTGGGACACACAGATATCACTGTTCAGCACTGCTTCCCCCAGGCCCAGCCTGCTGCCTCCAGTGGCACAACACATCCACACACAGGGATGGCACAGGAAGGTAAAGGAAGACTTTGAAACTTGTGTGAGAAAACTACCAAATACCTCTGCAATTACTCAGACATATCTCTTTCAAAAAAAAGCTACACCAGCCTATCACAGACTGTGGGGGGGAAATTAACTATATATACAATTGGTTTTAATTTTAAATACTGCATTTCTTGACAGATTAAAAACTGAGCTGAGCAAATATACTGCTTAGTGTACAGGAATTTAAATTGCTTGCATGTAATTTCCAGGCAAGTGCAATCAAGTGATAATACAAGCAATAATGCATGCTGCTCCTTGAAGTATAGAAACTCTGGATAAGAAAAAATTTCATTTCATCATTAAGAGCAAATGCCTTCTCAAAGTCATAAGAATCAATATGATCTGCCTTTTGATGCAGACACCTTGGGAATAAGTATCTCAGTCTGGTTTTTTTAAGACCCTAGCAGCTTTCCAAGATTACTTATACTTCTTTCTAGTTATGTATGTCTGAAATTTTCTATCCATGTTTGTTTTGAGGGCTTCTATTCAAGTAAAGTGGGCTCAGGTCACAACTTCCTTCAAATAGGGGCTTGACTTATTGATTTTATTGCTTAATGATGAATTGAAAAATTAAATAACCCAAGAACAAAAGTTTTGTTAGTACTTGAGATGTTGGCACCTCCCTCTGGCAGTGACAGATTAGCTTGGAATCTATTATTTGTTTATGAATATCCTATTACTGTAAGATAATGCATTATGAGTATTTCTGCTTGTTGACTTTCACTGCAAGAAGTGTTATTTATTTTGCTAGAATCTATGCAAGTTTCTCTTGTGCCATCTGGCAACATCATTTGCATGTATCACATTGTATACAGAAGCACCATCAAGTATCTGCTTAAGTTTCCTCAACACAATGCTTTATTTTTATTATCAGAAACTGTTTTCCTTCTGATCACCAGCAATAAATCCATATTCTTCCCAGCTAAACATCATTTCCCTTTCCATTTCATCCCAGATGAGTTTCTTCCTATACACTCAGAATACAATTTAGGATGCAGATATCATGGATTTTTTAGGGCCCTGGCTTTCAAGCACACACACAACTTCATTCACAGAAGTGAAAACCTACAACCTACAGTGAAAAACCACCTGACAGATGAGAGGTGCCTGCTGCACAAGCAGGATCTACACCACGCACTTCAAGAGGCAGCAAGGGAAGTTTATTGCATTCACTGCCACCGCAGGTTGGCAAAAAACAGCCCCTTGACTTGGAACACCACCAAGAATGGCCGATGCTGTTGTAACAAAAACCCCACCTCTGTTCTGAACAATCCCATTTGCACTCCTCAAGGACTCCCCATGGTTTGTAAAAGGGATAAGCAGGCACTTACCTAAAGGGAAAAGGAAAGGACAGCTCTGAAACTTCATTAACACAAGACACTGGGGTAGGAAATTGAAGAGCCAGAAAGAACCATCTGGGTTACCAGTCCCCTGCCATTTAGGGAGCTACTCCAACTGCTTCATCCCTCTGTGACTGAATGCAACTAGGTTCTCAAAGTGACAAAACCACCTAATTTAGCATTTGCAGTCAGCCTGTTACCTGCCACCTCTGCTTAAGTCACACCAGATTTAGAGCGAGTTTGGGTTTTGTGTGTTTGTGTTTTGCCATTTCGGTGGGGGTGTTTGTTTTGTCATGTGTTTACATGTGTTTTATAGAAACAGAAAACATAACACTTATCTAGGCTTCACACAACAGAAAAAAAAGGGTTCAGAAAAAAGTAATTAGAATATTTCACAGAAATATTATGGTCACATTACCTAGCCCTGTTAACCCAGTGACTAACATCCAGGGAGGCTCATTCAGAATTTCACATAATATAAAACACATACATAATGCACACAAAGTAGTTAAGCATACATTATTACTTAAGTGAGCCCTTCTAAACTGCTGATTTTATGTTCAGTAGCTCAGAGCCTTGATCTGAGAAGTTAAAACATCCTTGGCAAACACCCCCAACACGCCAGTGCCACACAGCTCCACCTGGACACAAGGCCCCAGTAGCATCCATCTACACTTTGTAGTTTTATTCCTGACATCTTATCACACCACTAGACCTCTCAGCTAACCTTCAGTCACTGCTGCATCCCTGTTGGGTTTGTTCCTTTCAGATTCATCCTGAATCATTCCCCATATTCTCCCTACCATTTTGTTTGTTTGTTTTGCCAACCAGCATGTTGCTTTCTTCCATGCCAGACTTCACATGTGGGGGCTGTCTCAAATACATGCAGTACTTGCTCTACTTCTGTAGATTTCTGCAGAACCTAGAAACAAAGCCTGACAGTGACAAAACAGCCCAAGTGCCAAGACAAGTGCCCTCCATGCTGAGCCAGGCATATTCTCAGCTCCTCACAGCCATCTGTCAGTAACTGCACCTGACAAGGCAAGCAAGTGCAAGTACCTAAGGCAACAACCACCTTCCTCCCATAGCTGTACATATCCTATAGCTCTAAGGCAATGAGGTACAAGTTGTGGTGGTAGCTCTAGTTACAGCTGCAAAGGTTATGAGTGGCATTTTTCATCTCAACAACCATTTCAGCCATTGAAGGTCCTCTCAGAACTTGCTCTTTAAGACTTTTTTTTCAGGTGTGCTTCTTTTCTTCACAGTGCTGGAGTTAAGGATTTCAGGCAACAAACCCTCCCACTTCAGCATCACCCTTTGCATCAGCTTCACAAATTCTAAGCCCACCATGCACTTGTAAGCCACAGACCTGCCAAAGAAGAACAGAACTTCTGGACACTCAAGCACCTTCTTCAGATAAGGTAAGCTCTAGAAACAGCCATCAGATCTCTGTGTAACTATCTTATCTAGTAAGCACTACACAGGGATGCCTACAAGCTCTCAGTGAGTATTAGTGGAAGTGTGCTGCAACACAGGAGACAAGAACTACCAGTTTGGTTTTGTTCCCTAATGCAAAATGCATTCTGTTCCGGACACAGGATCAAATACTTATTTTAACAGCAAAACCCAAAACCAACTTGGAAAAAAGCATAAAAGGGAATTTTACCACAAGCTACATTGCAGGGGAAAGCAATTGGCACATCTTTTAAGTGCACAAGCTGTATCTGCATGAACTTTGCATTTGAAATATAATCAAGCTGGGAAAAAAAGGACTAAAGATAAGCACATGCTGTTTTAAGTACGCTGCCTCCAAAGTTACAATTTAAGATTTAACTGGTCTTAATAACATCTAAATCTGTGAATTTTTTACTGACTCAAAAGTAAAACCACCAAGAAGCATAACTTAATTATTCTAGCATTACTTCAAATCATCAATTAAAACACAGTAGGAACAAGCTGGTGGGCTTCCAGATAAGCTAGGAGCTAACAAGCTTAAAAGAAAGTATCACATACACGCCTACTTAAAAACCACTTCCCAAGCAGCTGAGAATGCACCTCCAACAGAGACAGCCCATACATACACACACAGATCCAAGATACAACAGTACAGACCATTTAAACTGCCAATATGTTCCCACAGAACATGCTCTCTGCTCATTGGAAAGGGTATTTAGTTATCCTAAAAGTTCAAACAAGCATAGCTACCACAACCTGACAGCAGAGAAACAGGCTCTGGGTACTTTTTACTTGCACAAGATACATGACCAAGCCCTAATTTAAGGGCCAGAACTGGTCCTCTGCAGCAGGTCCCTCAGGTAGAAGCAAAACACTGCTGTGGAATGTGCTGTGGCAGTTTAAGGGATTTACATTACGAAGTTCTGCCTGACAGCTGAGCCTCTCCACCACCACAGGACACTCAGTTTTCCCCGTGCCAGAAAACCAACCACCAAAACAAAAATTGCTTTCTACTGTATGTTCCAGTGGTAACTCTTTGTCAGAACAGCTCAGACACAATGTCAAGCCTCTCCATGCTGTCAACTACTCCACCTGAAAGAGTAGCAAGAATCTCTTGCAGCCCAGGTTTCAGAGAAGGTCTCAGAAAACACAAACCATAAAAGGTTAAACTTGACAGTGTTATGCTCAAAACTACACAAACACAATCAGCTGCCTGAGGCAGATACCTTTACCCCCCAAAATAAGTATTTTGTCTATAAATGCTGAATATTGGAAACCACAGGCAGCCAAAAACTAAGCCCCAGAGATACTGATTACACAGCAGCTCTGAGAAAATACCACAAATGCAGACCATTAGCTAGAAATCCCCTACAACCCTTTGCATTAGTTAAAGGGTCAGAAGAAAATTCACACAGTGGTAACTAGAACAGAGCCACCACAGAAAATCACAGTAGGCATCTGTAACAATGAAGTACAAAAATAGATGCTAGACAGCACTAAAGTCTTTTTTCTTTAAGAACTGCAATATTTTACCTATATTAAATAATTCAGAACAGCCTGTACTCAAAGATACTTATGGCTAGGAAAGACTTTAAATATATACAATAAGAAATAAATGAAAAAAGCAAGGAATTTAAAATAGATAAATAAAGTTTAACTAATTATTCTAGACCCAAAACATTATCTTTGTAAATAAAAGCTACTTCTCTTCCAGCAACACTACATACTGACTTCACTACAACATAGCTACACCACCAGTCACCTAAAGATATACAAACCCCACAACTCCACCACATTGCTGACCACTCCCTAGCCAGGGCCCTTTATATAAACCCACCCTTAGCACAGTTCTGGAGGCTGCTCCTATAAATTTGGCAATGGCAAACAGCTGTTGCTTCTATACACTAGAGAGTGTGAAACGAGGAGGTGCTTCTGCCTGGTAAGTTTTTTTGTGCTTGTTGTTGGGTTGGTTGGTTTTTTTTTTCAGTCTTAGTGTTTAATTTAGTAGTTTACAGTTACTATAAAGCACTGAATGTATTTACAGGCATGGGAAAGTGGCTTTCATAGAAGTGTCTAATATAATTAATTGTTTTTCTAAAGGCTACACGACAGGCTCTAATAGTTCTGCAAAGCTGTCTCATAACAACAGCTTGTAGGTATTAAGAGAAAAAACACAGTAGCACTGCAAGTACAGTGGGAGTATTAATGACTGCAGCACACTGTGACTCACAGAACTGTTACTTATCCTCAAATGAGCTTGCTGAGAACAAGAAAGTGATAGTAAAATAGGTGTGCAAGAGGACTTTGTTCTCTCTGCCTGGATTTACAGAGAGGATGGAATCCCAGGAGTGGTAAGACTCATAGGGCATCAGAAGGGATGCTCCTTGAGCAAGGACTGACCTCAACCAGGGGCTTTATCAGTATTTTAATACACAGCAAGTGAGTAAGGTGCTCTGCAGCTTGGGTTGTATCCTAACAGGTCCTCGTTGTAGTTTGAGAGTTGAGCTTCTCCTTGTTAAGCACTTAAGCTTATTTTTGACATGAATGCTGATGCAGGGTCGTATTCTACCTAGACAGCTGCCAGCTCCCCACTAACACTGTAACAAAGTTTGTGGCTTCACAGTAATATCAGTGAGGGGTAATGACTTCAGGGGAGGCTTCTGAAACCATGAGGAGAGAAAGGCAGCTCAAGCACCAAATCAATTTTGTGTTCCGCAGCATGACCTAACACAGTGATCTTGCAGCTGCTTTCACATGCTGAAAGGGTGGAAAATGCTGTTCTATAGTAGCTATAACTCTGAGCAGAAATTAGATGTGTGGCAGGAGCAAGCACTCCACAGTAAAGGCTTGTCCCAGTGCAAAAATAATGTCTTAAAATTAGTAAATAAGCATTAAAAACCCTAAATACAAATGTTTTTGTAGTAGAGCGATGGCAGTAAGTGGCACATAAGCTGTTTTATTGACAAGGTAAATCTCATCTTTTTTCCTGGAAAAAAAAGCCACAAATATTGATCAGAAAATAACATAGACCACTGGTCAAGTGCTTTTCAATGCAGAGCAAGTGAAACCAGATCTACAGAATATCAGTGTTGCCACATTCAGTAATTTATGCCTACGGTTTAACTTCCAGTACAGTTAAATATCCTTATAAAGGAAATGGACTTACTACAAAAAACAGTTGTGCTATAATTAAATTAGTTGACTTCCTTTGTATAGGTGACACTAAACACAAAGATATGCAGTTAAGAGCAGAATTGCATGTGAGTATACCCTGTGAACATACCTTCTGCTGCATCCTAAATTGAATACTTGAGATTTGCCTTCAGTTTGTTATTGTGTGACTTCAGTTAAGTATGCAATAAGGCAATTAGGAAATGACAAATGATAAACATCTTCAAATTCTAAACTAGTTCAAGTTCCAAAAAGAAAGAGCTACATGTGAACAAAACCAAATATTTTGGTCCTTGAAATAATGAATGAAGCCTAGCATGTATGCCTTACAAGACAGGTCTCAGATGGAAATATCAGCATCTGATAATTAACTTTTTTAATGAAAGAAGGACTTGCCTGTTTGAATTTTTTTGTTTGTTTTTAGCTTTAGATATGACATGACTAAAAAGTTATTTCCTAACTGTATTTTGTAGTATAAAACTTACTGAACATATTAACTGTTGCTTATCCTGGCAAGAAGGATTTGGGGGTGCTGGTGGAGGAGAGGCTGGACATGAGCCAGCCATGTGCACTCACAGCCCAGAAAGCCAAGTGTGTCCTGGGCTGCAGCAAAAGCCCTGTGGGCAGCAGGGGAGGGAGGGGATTCTGCCCCTCTGCTCCACCCTGGAGAGACCCCACCTGCAGTGCTGCCTCCAGCTCTGGGGTCCCCAGCACAGGAAGGACATGGACCTGTTGGAGTGAGTCCAGAGGAGGCCATGAAGATGATCAGAGGGATGGAGCAGCTCTGCTATGGGGAAAGGCTGAGAGAACTGGGGTTGTTCAGCCTAGAGAAAAGGCAGCTCTAGGGTGACCTAACTGTGGCTTTCCAGTACCTGAAGGGAGCCCACAAGAAAGATGGAGAGGGACTTTTCAGGAGATCCTGGAGTGACAAGGCAAGGGTGAATGGCTTCAGACTGAAAGACAGCAGGTTTAGATTAGATGTCAGGAAGAGTTTCTTCACTGTGAGGATGGTGAGGCTCCAGCAGATGGCCCAGAGAACCTGTGGCTGCCCCATCCCTGGAAGAATCTGTCAGGCTGGATGGGGCTCTGAGCAACCTGGTCTGGTGGAAGGTGTCTGTGGCAGGAGGGTTGGAACTGGATGGTCTTTAAAGTCCCTTCCAACTCAGGCCATTCTATGATTCTATAATCTATGATGGCCTTGTAAAGTCTGTGTTCTCTGTACCTTAATAAATGTATCTCCAGAAACCCTTGAGGGGTGTTGGATTCCTATGAAAACAGGGAGCTAAACACTGCACTGGTACAGTGCCCAACCTGAGATCTGCTGTTACTGTGCAGCTTGAACTCTTAACACTCCTTAGCATTTGATCCTCAGGGCTCCTATCACTGCTCTCAATTACAACAGTTAATGATTAGCACTCCTGAAAATCTGCCCCCTGCTGTTTTCAAGTATTCAGGAAATGGAACCTTTAAGGACCACCCGTGAAAAGTTTGGGTCAAGTGATTTGCCTTGTATCATACAAACTCCATGATAAGAGCTGAAATAAGTACAGTCATCCACAGAGGTTTTTCTCAAGATGAATAATACTCTCACAATCTGCATTCCTGATCTCCTTAACTAGTCCACTTCTGGAGGGGGAAAAAATCTGATTGAAAGCTTGTTCATCTTTAATTCAATGCTTGTTCATACTTTAATTCCTTACAAGCTTCTGGCCTTTAGGAAAAAAAATTACTGAGGCTAGTGCCATGATCATACATTGTCCCCTTAAGCAGGCTGTTTGTTGTCTGATTAGTTCTTTCAAACAACTTAATTATTAATGTGCCAAGGCAGAACATCTTCAAACTGTAGCAAAAACTATATTACTGCAGATTAACAGCAAGCAGTGATTTTTAGATTCATGATGGAGATCTTTGCCTTGGTCTATCTGCTTATGTAGGTCTGCTACTAGCTGAGGTGGAAGCATAAGTCTGTGCCACTGGCTTTTAAAGTGTTGACAGCAGAGAAATGGTGATACTCTGAATTTTTGTTGTCTATTACAAGCTGAAAGAGTGCGAAATAATGTTACAGAAACCTGTATTGCCTTCTCCTTTTATTCCTGGTCTTGGGTCCTATGGGAGATCACATGAAGGGAAAGCATTCCCTAAAACAGTCAAACTTAAAAGCAGTATTTCTTGTAGATTGTGTGCAGTATGATGAAAAACAGAAGTAACTGAAACAATGGCTTGCTTTTTTTTCCTGAAAAGACTAGTTTATGACCAGTTCAGTGGACAAACAGGAACGTAACATGAAGCCATTAAGTCACTTAAATATGTTGAAAATACCTTCTCTATGCCCAAGTTCAGAGTCTAGGGAGATAACTTCAGCTGCGCTGTAATACACTGACATAACTTTCCTTTCTTAGAGCATTCCTCTCCATGTTTGTTTTTATCACTTTGCCATAATCTAAAAGAACACCCACAGATGCACCTTCACAAGTGAAGGCAGGACACAAACTCAATTTACATCAGTGCAACACTTGATATTGTGTGTGAGCTCATGCAACTGTGTTGAGAGGAACATTATTTTCTGTCTTTTTCCCAACTAATTCTGGTGCCTCTGACTTCGTGGTGAGATGGGTAGGGCTAAGCCAGCTTGATTATACACTCTGCTCGTTAGCTTTAGCTGTTCACCTGTGACTTGGTTCCTGGAGCTCAGTCTGAGCTGGCAGGGCAGTGGATGTTGAGGAGGCCCGTGTTTATGTCGGTCTGATGGGCTCGGTGCTGCACCGCCGAGCTCAGCCCTGTCCTCTGCATGTCAAATCTGAGCTCGGCCCTGTCCTTTGGGTCGCGCCCCTGGGCTCAGCCCTGTCCTTTGGGTAGGACCCATAAACTCAGCTCGGTCTTTAGGGTCACATCCTCGGGCTCAACCCCCTGTCCTTTGGGTAGGACCCATAAACTCATCCCTGTCCTTAGGGTCACATTCCCGGCCTTTAGGGTGTCCTTAGGGTCACATCCCCGGCCTTTTGGGCAGACCCGAACCTCGGGCGCTCCCGGGGCGGCAGCGCGGGCCGA
>NW_008238644.1:3231508-3232827 GCF_000691975.1 Corvus brachyrhynchos
GGGAACAGCTTGCCCACCCCCAAAAAATAGGCTCCCTCCCGGCGCGGTCAGACGGTGGCCAGTCCCCTGGGGAGCTGCCTGTCCCTCTGCTCTATCTGCTCGGGACGCCTCTTCCATCAGCTTTGCCTCACACCACTAAAATCCACAGCTTTTGGATCTCCCGCAGCTCTGTTGCAATTTCCCCTGCTCCAATCTCACCTTAGTCTCTTTACTCATGCTCGGTTTTGCCCTACACACTAAGATGTTTCTTGGCTTAAGTGATCCTTCACCTCACTTCAGTGTTCACTTCATCTCCTTAAAACCTGCAACCCAATCCCTGACAGTGAATCTGCTACCCCATAAAATGGGCTCTCTGCATCCCAGGGGTTTTCCTGGGGCGCAGGTCTACCGGGAAGGCTCGTGCCCACGGCTTTGCTCTTCCGTGTGCAGCTGGTCTGTGTCAGAGTCGGCAGAACACACGGATGCAGGAGGTGAACCTCACTGCCAAACTGCTCACAGCTGACAAAATCCGGGGTGCAGGGCTGCTTGCTTGTCCGAGGGGTACTCCTGGCCATTGCAATGCTTTCAGCTTACTCCTTTGGGAGTAAGAGCAATGGGTGTTCCTGCACAAACTCTCCTGCAGTGCTCCAGACCCTCCACTGATAAGACCTTAATCAGCACATTTCATGGAGTTGTTCAATGAGTTGTGCCGAAGCTGTCAACAGTAGTGTGGAACAGGACCCGCTGAGCGCTGAGGCTTCTGCCTAAATTGGCAGTTGCTATGTCACTGCAGAATGCCATCACCTCCCTGTAAATCAGCTTTCTCAGGTCCTTTGCAAGTGGCAGAAGATCAGAGGGGTCCCTTGAGATCCCGGGCAGTGACAGATCAATTCAGTGATGCAGAAAGTTCAGAGTGCCCATCGTGCATCCTGGCTCAACAGGAGCTGAGACTTGGAGCAGAGGGTGGGGGGGGACATAGCTGTGCTGTGCCACCGGGAGGGAGGGGGAAGATGGAAGGCAGCAGCCCATCCATCTTCAGGTGCCATCAGGCCTGTCTGGAGCCTCCTTTCATCTGCTGCTTTAGCAAAGTTCAGATGTACTGCTTCGGAAGCATTTCTCTTGGCTCAAGGCAAGAAAGCACTTTTACTTCTGTGCCTCCGCCTTCAAAGCATGCCCCGGTGTGTCAGCCGCGCTAGCCGTGGTGACCGGGATGTGTCTGTTCGGGCTTCCTCTGCCGGGAAGGGAAAAGTCCCTTTTGTCCGAGGGGCTCCCACAGCCCCTCGCTCAAAGGCGCGGCGATGCACGAAGCTCTGCCTCCATCTCCCGGGAGCTCTCCCTGG
>NW_008238644.1:3233077-3244306 GCF_000691975.1 Corvus brachyrhynchos
GTCCCGGGGGTGGCTGGTTTTGTGTCCCGGCGTGGCTGCCCCGGCCGTGGGGATGCTGTCCTGCGCTGGCAGGGCGGCACGGGGAGGGGGTGATCATCCCGGCTCTGCGGGAAGCTGAGAGGGGGAAGGAAGGGGGTTGCCCGCGCTGTTCCCACGCTCTGGAGAGCAGGAACGGGGAGCCCAGGGCTGGCTGCCCGGGCATGAGACTGAGAGTGGGGGATCTGGGCCAGGCTGTGCTGCTCTTACTGGTTTGGGTCACTCTGTGCCCCATGCTGAGCCCGTGTTCTGTCCTACGAGGAAAGGGAACAGCGGGGTTAGGCACCAGCTCCTGCTGACCTGCCCGTGGCACACAGCCTGGGCTGGCTGGGCTACACCAGGGCAAGGGGATCTTGACCTGTTCATGGCCACCAGGTTGTCCTGTGCGAGCACTCCTGGGGAACGGAGGTCCTTGTGAGGCTACCAGCATATGCTGCCGTGTGACTGTGGCAATGGGTTTGTCACCCCTTCAGATTCCCTCTGCCTCCCACACTAGGGCTGTGGCGTGCTGCGGGGGTTGTTTGGTGGGAGCTAAAGGAGGGGTCCTTCAGCCGTGATGGACCCCCAGCTCCCACTCTGCTGCTCTCCCACTGGAACCGGAGCAGAAGCTGAGCTGGGTCTGATGTGTACCCAGCCCTGCTCTGTCTGGGACCTGTGCCCTGCGCCAGGGGTGTTGCGCCATAACTACTGATGCTACTGCTGCAGTCGCACTCTGAGCCGGAGAACGGGGTGGCATTTCCCCTCCAAACTCTCCGGACAGTACTGTTGGGGTAGATTCGTGACCAGTCCTGTGCCATTCTCTGCCAAGCTCCAGTCCTGGCAGCAGCAGTCCCTTGGAGCAGTTGAGTGCTGAATTACAGCTGGTGCCCATGGCCACTCCTTCTGTACTGTGTACCCTGCGTGGGAGCCTGCCAGCAGCTGCTGACACCAGTGTTCTGCCCATGTGAGCTGTGGCAGGGGACAGGGTGACTCCAAGTGGAGGCTGGTTGAACCCACTGATCCCTGGTGGAAGTGGTGATAGCAGGGGTAGGGGCCTGCAGCCAGAGCCCCTGGGCATCAGAAAGGAAATATCTGGTTCCACACCCTCCTGTACTTGTGTTAAGGCTGACTCCCTCAGTGCCATCACTGAGGAGGTCACAGCTGCTGGTCTGGTCCCTAGAAGGTAGAGGGGATGGCAGATGTTGGGCTCTGCTTTGCTGCTCATCATCCTCTGTGCCTTGGCTGGCTGGACCTGCTGATGGAGCCCCCAGATGTCCCCCAGCCTGCAGAAGCTGCCTGGCCAGGGATGGGGTCCTGCTCTTGGGGTGGTTACCTGCCTGTGTGTGACCCTGTGCTCTGTGTGGGTGCTGGGGAAGGCTCTGCACCCCAGCCCTGGAGACCCCCATAGTGCTGGTATTTAGGATTAAGGTGACAGGCTGGGGTGCTGCCCTGTTACAGGGGGAGACCACGCTGACCTTGGCCACAGCTAGGGCATGGCAGAGCCACTCTGGTCTGGCTGGCTGGGCCTGGGAGGAGCTGGGCTAGCTCTGCTCCCCCTCTCCACAGCCCAGATTGGAGTGGGACACAGCTCCACGAGGCATGCCATTGCCTCCAGCATTGGAGAGGATGTGGCTGGGAGGATGTGGTCAGCTGGCTTTCATGCCTGGCTCTGTGGTCACAGTGAAATGAGAGCCAGGCTTAATCTGCAGGGTGATAGTGTTGCATAATGTGCCTGGCCTGTTGGGGAGGTTGCACTGAGGAGGAGGAGCATCTCCAGAGCAGGACAAGAAATACTAAACATGGGATTTCTCTGGGTGGATCAAGGGATACCTCGTTCTGGGGTCCCTGCATCTCCCAGCCAAACACCAGGAATCTGGGGATCATAGCAAAGCATCCAGGCCCTCTCCCCTTGCCAGTGCTTGGGGAACTCAGAGGTGGTCCTGCACCCAGCCTGGATCTCCGTGACTGTAGAAATGGGCTCCCCCCATAACTGCCTCTCACCCACATCCCCCCCATAAGCACTGGGACCAAAGCCATCCAGTGCCTGCTCAGCTGCAGCTCGTGCAGCCACACTTGGGATTCCTTGGAGTGCAGGTTGAGATAAGGAACTACCAGGATGGTGCTGCATCAGCAAGGACCTGGACTTAGAACGGGAACTTTGTTGCATGTACCCCCAGCTGCAAACAGGAGTCCCAGGCTGTGGCATGGGGCTGGACAGTCCTTGCAGGTGGGAAGCCTGGGTGCGAGGTTGCTGTCAAGCTGACTGGCAAGGCTGCCTGCCCATGGAGCCTGCACAGTGGTCCTGGCTCCCAGGGAGAGTGCTGAACCCTGGGCTGGGGAGCAGGCCCTGCTCCCTGCCAGCTCCAGGCATGCCCCAGCTTGTTGGGTGAAGGGTCCCAGCACAGCCTGCTCAACAGGTTGGGCTGCACCCTGGGCTGCTTCTTTCCCTGGCACCATGCCTTGCCTGGGGACACAACCAGCAGCCCCACGATGTCCCAGCACTCTGGGCCACCTGCCAGGGTACCTGGATACAAAATGCTTCAGTGGGGTGGGGGCAGTGTGTAGGGAGGTCTGTGCCAACACACTGTGTTGTATCCCCCACAGGACACCTGACCTTTGCTCTGGGACAGTCTGCTGCTATGGCAGACCCCCCTGGCTGCTGCTCTACCTGTGCCACCTGCCTGCTCTGCCCCTACAGCTGCCAGTGGATCACTGCCAAGAAGGAGAAGAGGAAGGGCCTGAGAACCACCAAGGTGATACCTGAGTGATGCTGACCTAGGGCTTGCCAGCCCCTGTGTGGGAGTCTCAGAGTGGTGGCTGGGCTGGGGAAGGGCTCTGGCTGGGATGGTCAGCCCAGACACTGAGCTGCTGACCTCTTGCTGGTGCTCGTGCTTCCCAAGGCCGAGCCCCAGGAGAGCTGGGATGCTACCTGGCACCCTCGCTGTCCAGGGACTGCCCTAGCCTGGAGCAGTGAGAAGGTGAGAGCTGTGTTCCTGCTGGGTGACAAGAAGGGTAGAGCAGCGTTAGTGTGCATCTGCAGCTCTTGCACGTTCCTGGAGCAGAGCAGAGCCCTCGGGCTGAGTGTGGCACCAGGTCCGGGCACCTGGCCAGGCACGTGGGAGACACAGTTCCTGGGCTGGGTGTGGCCCCACCAGGAGGGTGTCCCCAGCAATTTGTAACCTGGGAGTGGTGGGGCCCTGGGATTCTCTGAGGTCTCCGACTCCCATGGGAGTGGCTCTGCTGCTGCTTGTCCTGTCTTGCCTGGAATGTACAAATAAGTCTGGGTTGCTAGGTGTCCCTCTGGCACCTGTGGCACCCCTCACCTCCCCTACACACTTGGGACTAGTGGCTGGGGACAATGTTGCTGGACGCAGTCTGCAGATTCACCAGGGCAAGGGCAGTTCTGAGGCACTGCACCCCTCTCTGCCCAGCCCACAGATCATCCAGCTAGAAGGGAATGGGACCTTGCTCCCTGTCCCTTCTTATGTCCAAAGTCCCAGCCTGTTCCTAGGGAGTGCTGCATGGGAAAGGAGGCAGTCATTTCACAGGGGCTATCTTCCCCATCCTAGCATAGGCAGACTTTTAGTTTGTTGTAGGACATGCTCATCCATCTCTCTGTAGCGTGGGTCCAGCTAAAAGAGCCAGCCAGGGTAGCTCTGGTCCCTCTCCATGGGGCAGCTCAGTGCCTGCACCCCTGGGCCAGTGCCTGCTGTGACCCCCTGTGCTCCCCGCTGCTGGCTGGCTCATACCAGGGGTCTCAGAAACCTGGCCAGGGGCTAGGTGCCCTGAAGGTGTGTGTATAACTCTCATCTCTGGCTTCCAGTGTGACTGCAGTTGGTTCCTTTTCCTCTTCTGCGTCTTCCTCTTCACACTGGTGTGGCTCTACTTCGCTATCATCATCCTCAATGATTTCCACAACTTCAACGAGTGAGTAGGATCCCACATCCAGCCTTGTTCCCCACGTCACCCCTGCCTCTCTGACGCTCCCCTTTGCTGGCAGATTCATCTTCAGGGAGAGGAAGCTGTGGCTAGACTGGTCCCAGGTCCTGCTCATAGCTACGGCTGTGCTGATCAGCTACTCGTCTGTGCTGCTGGTGAGCCCTCCTGATCCCGCTGGGCTGGGGGGATGGATCTGTGCTGAGCACAGGCTGCCGTGCCCTGGGCAGAGCTGGGAGGAGCCTGCAGCATCTGCAGCTGGGTCAGCCTGAGCACGGCCAGAGATCCTGCCTGTGCCAGGGGGCCCGAGCTTCTGTGGCTGAGTCCAGTGGCCTGTGAGGGCTGAGGTGTGGGGTACAGCCCAGCTCTGACAGCTCCTTGCTCTTGCAGGTCCTTGCTTTGTGCCTGCAGCTCTGCGGCCAGCCCTTGAAGCTACACTGGGTGCACAAGGTGAGAGACTGGGAGTGCAGGGAGGTGGTGCCTGTCCTGGCTGCCCTTGCACCTTCAGAAGCTGGGACCAGCCTACTGAGGCTGTGTATGGCTGCTGTGACCCCACTAAGTGGCTGTGTGTCTCCGCTGAGCTGGGCTGCAGCTGTCAGTTCCTCAGCCACATGTCTCTGGGATGGGAATATTCCCAGTGCTCAAAGCATCGAGCACAGAGCTCAGCTGGAAACCCAGATGGGAAAAGTGGGGTATCAAGGCTTGCAGGGGCCCATGAGGAAGGGATGAAGAGGACTCTGCCTAGCCTGCAAGATGCTGTGTGCTCCCCTAACTGCCCTGTGCCCTGCCCCACAGGTCCTGCTGATCCTAACTGCCCTGGTGGTGGCTGCAGCCTTCACAGGGCTGGGAATAAAGTGGGCGGAGGAGTGGAAAAGCGCTCGTGTCTCCCTGCAGGTGAGTCACCTTGATACCAGGGACTCCCCTGCTGCACCCAGTGCCTGGCCTGTGGGGTTGAGCTGCAGGGTGCTGACTGAAGCCCCGAGCATGGTTGTGTACACTGGGGGTTAATTCCCAGCCTTTGACTTCTGCTGCCTGGCTAGGCAAGGTGCTCCTTCTGCTCTTGCAGTCCTGCCTGGAGCAGCTGCCACCAGACTGATGAATGGTGGCTGGAGCAGAGCAGGGATTTTCTTCTGTCCCCCAGGAGCCTGTCCCTCCCTCCCTGGCACTGTGGATCTTCCCGCAGGACTGGCGGCAGGTCCTTGGCATTGGAGCCATGTGTATTTTGGGGACGGGGACTGGTGCTGGCTGACACCCCGTTTGTTTTTGCCTCCCCAGGCAACAGGTCCCTTCCTGCACATTGGAACTGTGGGGGGAATGACGCTCCTTGCCTGGCCCCTGGCCAGCTTCATCTACCGCACCCGCAAGACAGGTAATCCCCTCCAAGATCTCCTCTTGTCACCTTGGCTGGTGCCCTGCTTCCTGCCACCCAACTGAGCAGCACCGTTGGCAGAGTGGTGCTCAGGGAGCACCAGTGCAGTTGGAACAGGTCCCCAGTGTGGTAGGAATGCCTGCTCTTGGTTGCTTCTCATGACCAGCCCTTGTTGCAGCTTCAACCCTCCCTGCCTTGCAGCTGAGGGAGGGCTACAGGTGGCAGAGTGCTGCAGAAGTGCTGAGTTAGGATGCAAGGACACGTAGTGGGCCAAGAATAAATCTGCAGTGTTCCTGAGGTTGGGGATGCAATGTTTGACCTAGGGCAATGACAGGTTAATGCCAGCTGAAGCGGCCTTGGCTTGTTCCTAGTGACCTGAAAAATTCTTCCTCTGTACCTCATCCCCTCTAACTTCTGTCTGCCTGCAGGTCTCAGGGTGTTTCTGCTGCTTGTGTACTGTGCAGCGATGATTGCACTATACCTGGCTCCCTTGGGAATCACCTCCCCTTGCATCATGGAGGAGAACCAGCTTCCCCCCAAGCCAGCCCTAGTTGGCCATCGAGGAGCACCCATGGTGAGTGACCAGCACCCTGGCAGTGGTCTGGGTGGGTGGGGCAGGCTGCTCCCCCAGGAAAAGCCAGGCTGTGCCCGGCTGCAGGGCACAGATCCTTGTGGCCACAGGCCTGGACAAGCTCTGGCCAGCCCAGAACAGTGGGGTCCCCACAGCAGCCAGGGCAGCTTAGGCTTGGAGGATGGGGGAGCACAGGGTGAGGAGGGAGGTGCAGCAGCTGCAGGACAGAGCTGCTTCCTGAGCGCTACTGGACCAGGAGCACGTGACTCCCAGCAGAAAGCCTGGCTGTGTAGTGTAGGCTGGGAAGCAGGGATGAGGCAGGCTCTGGCTCTATCCCCTGTCCTTTTCCATCCCCCACCATGCCCAGGTCACCCCAGTCTCACTGTGGTTGCCCTAGAGCTCAGCCAGGCTGCTGGGCGCATCCAGGCGGGTTGAGTGCCTGCCTGCTGCTCCATCCTGCCCATGCTCTCTGCACTAACACCATTCCTTTTTCCAGCTGGCCCCCGAGAACACCCTCATGTCGCTGCACAAGGCGGTGGAGTGTGATGTGCAAGTCTTCGAGACAGACGTCATGGTGAGGTAAAGGTGCTCAGAGGGAGGAAGGGGTCTGTGTATCCTGGGATGTCACCTCCTGCAGGGGGCATTCTGGAAGACGCCTGGAGGACTGATACAGCCTGCATTTGGATGCAGCCCTGTTCAAAGGGCTCTGCCACTCCCACCTTCCCAGTATGGGACTGGCTCCAGCTTGGTGTCCCAATGATTTGGGAGAGGTACTGGGTTTCTGTCCTCCCCATGCAGATTGCCTTCCAGGGAGGGAGGCTCCATCGGGGGAGGGGTACTGCTTGGAAAACAGACCCTGGCTCCAGTTCATCTCATGTAATCCTGTTATTGGGACAGCTCTTTTAGAGAGCAGGGAGCTACTTGGTTCCTGGCTTGGTCTCTAGGTACACACTTTTGTGTAAAGGGCCACAAGTAGAATAAGGGTGGGCGGTTACTCTAGCAGGTGGCTGGGAGGGGGTAGAAATGCCAGGGCAGGGATAAGAAACGAACAGCTTGCAACATATGGCTTTCCTCTGTGCTCCTTTGCCAGTGCTGACGGGGTCCCATTCCTCATGCATGACGAGGAACTCACCAGGACCACCAACGTGCAGGCTGTGTTCCCTGACAGGGCTGCCCAGAGCATTGCCTTCAACTGGACAGATCTCCAGCAGCTGGATGCTGGCAGCTGGTTTCTGGAGGGCAGGGATGCCCTTAGGGGGGTTGGTCAGGAATGGGGTGAAGCATTAGCTCTGCCCTGGGGCTCCAGAACCTTCCCTCTGGAGCACTGGTCCTGGCAGACACCTGGACAGGGTGCAGAAGTCTGCACAAATCCCTTGGGTGCGGTTATGCCCCAAGCTGGGCTTTGTTCTCACTCCTCAGCTGAGTCATGGAGGAGGCTGCTTTGAGAGGGGATGTCTCGTGTTTGCTCTGAGCTGCACAGCCTGCCTGGGCTTGAAGGCAGCCGTGGCCAGGCTCTTCCCCAAAGGTGACTAACTACTGCTGAGCAGCTTTGAATGCCCACAGGTGTTGGGACTGCTTGAATTCTGCTGTTAGTGGGAGAAGGGTAGAGGTGCCCGATGGATGTGCACAGGGAGGATTCCTGTGCCTGTCTGCACTGGAGAGCACATGGAGAGGCCAGTGTAGGAAGCTGAGAGTCAGAGACAGTTTGGGACATGGAAGCTTACAGGTGGTCTGCCTGTGGTGACTGCCCCTCTCTCCCCCTTGCAGCGGAGGCCATTTCCCACTGTGCAGAGTCTTTCCCCTGCTGATCGCAATGAGACAACCAAACAGAGGATCCCATCCCTGGAACAGGCTCTAGAGGCAGCCAAGCAGAGCAACATCTCCATCATGTTCGACCTCCGGCCTGAGAACCACAGTGACTACCAGAACTTTGTCAATGTCACCCTGGGAGTGATTTTACAGTCAGGCATCCCACTGCAGCAGGTGAGTTGGTCACCACCCCACCCCTGCCAGGCCCTGCTGTCACACCCTTGCCTGGTGGGAGGTGCCCTGCCAGCCACACAGAGCATCCCTGACACCCCATACACCACATCCCCGTGTGTGATCCCTGCTGGGCAGCCCTGCCCAGCTGTGGGGTTCTCTAGCTGGGAGAAGTTGCCAATAATTAGGGTTTAATGCCTACAGCTTCAGACCCCTCTAAATACTTTGGTTTCCCAGCACTGTGCACCCTGGTGTGTAAACAATGACTCAGTCTAGGGAGGGGACCAACACTGCCAAGCACGAGCAGGAATACAATACCACTTCCCCACAACTCTCCCTGCAGCTCTTGGACTCCTGCTGCACCCTCCTGTGTTCCCTTTATGCTTCCTCCAACCTCTGCAGCACAGGATATGTACTGCCCGTAGGGGATGAATCAGCACTCAAATCACCTTTCTTGGCCTTTTGGGAATGCAGAGCAGGAGGGGAAGTAGAAAAGACTTCTACTATAGTGCTGATCCAAGGTGCATTCCTACAGAGTTGGGTCTAAATAGATTCACTTCATGACTTTAAATGACCCAGAAAGGACTTAACTGTTGCAGATTTCCTAGGCTGGAACTGCTTTCTCCCTTCAGTGGAACCTGTTGTGCTTACTTCTTGGCTAGGGCAAGCTCTTAGGAGACTGTCCTGGCTGAGATCCTCGTGGAGGAGCTGAGTGTGGAGATGGAGGGGCAGGAAGCAGCTGTCTAAGCAGGCCATGTGTGCCTGGACCTGCGAGGGAATATTGGAAGAGAGCAAACTCTCTGGAGCACCTCTCCTCTGCATGTGCTCTCTGGCTTTTCCCTAGGTCCTCTGGCTTCCAGATGGGTTCAGGGAAGATGTCAAACAGCAGGCCCCAGGTGTCCAGCAAGTCTACGGCCGGAAGAGACTCAAGGATGAAAAGGAGCCAGTACTGCATGTCAATCTGCCCTACCAGGACATGAGCTCTGAGGAGATCAGGTGAGAACCCTTTCCCAAGTGCCTGGGAGTTATGGAGGTCTGGGCACTGTCCCAAGGACCAAGAGAGGTGAGGGCCAGCTGAGGCTAAGTGCTGGTGTGCTGCTGGGAAGGGCTGGGTGCGTGGCTTGTGCACAAATGGCAGGGCTGGTACAGAGGATGGAGTTGGCTGCAGTCCTCTGTCCTCTGCCTTGCCAGCAAATCTGCCCTGGGTCTGGATCTCCAGACAGTCGCTCCGTGTGGCTGCAAGTGCTGGATCATATCCCAATTGTACAGCTCTCTCTGGCTGTGCAGAGTGTGGTGGCACCCTGCTGTCTCCTACTCTGACCACAGCTGTCCCATGCAGGCAGTACCGCCAGGACAACATCTCTGTCAACTTGTATGTGGTGAACCAGCCTTGGCTCTTCTCTGTGCTGTGGTGCTCAGGGGTGAGCTCTGTCACCACCAACGCCTGCCAGGTGCTGAAGGAGATGAAACACCCTGTCTGGCTGCTTGTAAGTGACCCCTCCATCCTTCACCCTGCCCCACAGCCCTGTGTGGCAGGCACTTGTGGGTGCCTTTCTGCAGCAGCCCTGTGCAGCTGCCTGGAGGGTGACTTCTGCTCACCGCTGTACTGGCATGGGAACATGTGACCCTGTAAAAAGGACTGGTGGCACAGCAGGCAGGGCTGTGCCACAGCACACCATCCCTAGCTGGTGTTCAATGGCTTGTCTCATTGCCTTGCAGCCCAGCAGCACATACCTCATGATCTGGATCGTTGTAGACTGCGTTTCCTTCCTTATCATCATCTGGGCCTTCGTCTTGCTGAAGTAGGTTTGATCCCTTTCCCCCTCCCCAGGCAGGTCTGTCTGGGGAGATTGTAGTGTGCCCTGGGTGGCTGGTGCAGATCTAAACCTGCTGCCACCCTCTGTGGACTCAGATCCTGGGCAGGTCCTCTCCTGTCTGGCTAAGTAAGACAGAAGTGTGTGGAGGCAGCTTTTATCACCAGGCAGCAGCTAAAACTCTGCCCCGACCCTGCCTCGAGCTGCTGGATGCCTTAGTTCACACTTCCTAGCCCTCTCTGCACCCCAGGGCTTGGTGGGCTGAGGTTGGGGGATCCTGATCCTGCTCCTTTTTACCAGTGCTGCAGGCACTGAGAGCAGTTCCCTCTGGGACTGCGGGGCCCCACAGCCTCCAGCTGGCAGCTCAGGGGAGGGAACGGTGAGACCAGACTTGCATGCTAACATCGATCCTATTCCATCTCCTAGGAAATGTTCCCACAGAAGACAGCCAGCGGGTGAGTGCACACGGAACGAGAGCTTCCCTCCCTTGGAGCCAGGCTCTGCCTGTGGGACTCTTTTCTAACAGGCAGGCAGCTTTCTTCAGCCAAACGTGACGGAGTGGTTTGGGATGGCTGGGGGAGGGAAGGGAATCCCAGCCCAGGGAGTTCCTCCTGTCTTGCCCTTAACAAACAGCCCTGTGGGACACCACTAGGGAATCCCACATCCCCCAAGTATCCTCAAACCTGCTTTTCAGGCTACTCTGCCTGTCACTGCTGCGGGATGGTGGCTGCCCACAATGACTGGTTTTTTCTCTGTCTCCTCAGAGTCTGAGACGGATGTGCTGCTCACAAAGATCAACAGCTTGATGCAAGAGTGACCCCTCTTGCCTGCGTCAGCCGTGGGGAAGGGCGGCCAGAGCCCTGCACAGCTCAAGCAGGGAGCACTCCTCAGGCCAGCTTCGAGGCTCCTTTCCTTTTCAGACTCCTTCATGAGCCTCCCTTCTACCTTGGCCTTCCTTGCTCCTTTTCATGGTGCACAGCTGCCCTCAGCTGAAAAGACTTGGAACTGGGTTCTCATTGCCCACTGGCAGCAAGGAACTAAAGCTTTGCAGGGGTTGCCTAGGGGCAGAATATTTACCCAGCAGTGCTGGAGCTGAGGCCTCTCCCTTGGGGTTTGGACAGGAGCAGGGATTTGGGTCGCTGTTTGGTGCAGGGGGTGGCCTGTCTCTGCCTGTTGTCAGCAGCTCTGCAGCCAGTGATGGGGCACCTGGTTTAAGGGCTGCTCCCCTGGGAGCTGCCCTGTCCCATGGCTTGAGGAATAGGAATGGGGGTGCAGAGTGGCTTGTCACAAGACAAAGGAGAAGCCGAGCTCTTCACCCTCCCATCCTGAACAGAAATCCTGTCCCGGCTGCTGCTGGCTTCATGTTCACGGGACAGGGTCCTGGCACTCCATGCAGCAGTTAATGCCTGTTGCTCGGGAGAGAAAAGGAGTAGGGCTGGGGGTGGTGGGTGGCAGGGGCTGGCAGGACCGCGCTCACGCTCCTGCTGCTGCTCCAAGGCAGCAGAGGGAGCGGTGGGACTCGGCATCGGTCACATTGCGGCACG
>NW_008238644.1:3244806-3248710 GCF_000691975.1 Corvus brachyrhynchos
AGCGCACTGCCCGGCCCTGCCCGCCGCGCCGGGCACCGCGGTGCCGCGCTCAACAAGTGTCTGCTCTGCCGGGACCGCTGCTGGGACCGCGCCCGGTGCTCCGCGCTCCTGCCGGGCAGCTCCCGCCCTCGCTCCCCACCGCGGGCGGCCGTGCGACCCAGGGGTTAAGACCCGAGGACTGGGCGCCCTCGCTTCACGCCCTCCTCGGGCTGTGGACACGTCGTGCCGCCGTGGCTCAGAGTGGTGGCCGTGGGATGCTCTGTTTGCAGCTCCCTTGCGTGCTGCGGGGAGGAGAGCGGGCATGGGGGTTTGGGTTCTGCGAGGAGGGGTTTCCTCGAAGTGGGACTTGCCTGCACGTTGAGGCACGTGGAGATGGGCCCTGGACACCATGTGCTGTTCCTTGGGTGCTGTAGGAAGGGTCCCCTGGTCTCCCTGCCACGCTGGGTGCACAGTACTTCCCCTGATCCGCAGCCAGCACTCCTCTGCTCCAGCTGGCTGTCACCCGGTACCAGTGGCCAGCAACACAGTTGTCAGCACAGGGTGCATGCCGCTCTTGCTGCGCAGCCTGGGCTGCGGTGGGAAGTTTACACCAGGTTCACAGTCTTTGTGGCCTGGCGTGGTGGCCCCAGCTCTCCATCTGCTTCTTTAGCTTCTTCTGATGAGGGCAGGAATGACCAGGCAAAGACATCTCAGCTCTGCTCATGGTATGCTGGGCAGTGTCTGAAGCCACTGTTTTATCTTGCAGAAAAGGAAGCTCTTAGTAATAGCATAGGGCTAGGATTGCTATAAAGCTCGGGGAAGTCCCTTCTTTTACTGGAGCAAGTGTGGAGCCCAGCTCCAAGTCGGAGCTGTTCATGCTTCCCTTTCCCTGTTCTGCTCCCACGATGAGTCAGTGTGGGCTGGTGACACAGGCAGGAGGGACCCCCTTTCGCTTTTGGCCAAGGAGAAGCTGGGCAAGCTGGGACACCAGGTGGCACGTACCCAAGCAGACACAGGCCCCCTTGTTTGATGACCTGAATTCTCGAGGGCCCTGTGATGAGCAGGGTCATCCTTTCTGCATGAGTTCCTGGCTTAAAAGATGAGTCTCCAGCAGTGGCGGGACAGCTTCCCTGCCTTCTCACACAGACGCTCTTTGTCTGCAGTCTGCCTGGGTGACAAAGGGAAATATCCACTGATAGGGCAGGGATGGTCTCAAGGTCCACAGGAGCTCACTGCCTGCCTGAGATATGGGTCACATCTGAGGTCTGGGCTGCACTGGCAGCTCTGGCTGTCTGCCCAGAGAAGTATGGAGGTGTCCAGGGAAACAGATGACAGCCCCACTATTTTAGGTCTAGGGTTTTCTCACAGCTATGGTGAGCCCAGTCATTAACCAAAACGTTGCTTCATGGCAGCCTCCAGCTCCCCTCCTCACCAGCATCTCCTCTGACCCCAAGGCATCGTGTTCCTTTCCCAGTTGTGTCCTGCTGACCCACGGCTGCTTGGTGGTTTGAGCAATTCTTATGCTTCACCCTGTAGAAACCCAAGTTTTGCCACTCCTGTAGCTGAGCTGTTTGCACTACGTGAATGGGCCTACGCTCAGCTTTGCTGCAGCCATCTGGCCCTGTGTGGGAGACTGCAGTTCCTGCAGTAGTATTCATAGCCCTGTGCAACCAGAATGTGTCCAGCTCCTGAACGGCTTCTGTGTCTGGGAGGTGGCAGAGGTGTTCAGGCTACCCAGTGACACAGGGATCAGAGGTGAGTCAATCTGATTTTAGCCCCTGATTTTCAGGGTTGGTGGCAGAACCACCTTTCCTCCAGTCCCTGCCCAGGTCTCTGCCATGGGCCCTCAGTGCCTCTCAGCAGGGTTAGCTTTTCCAGGTGTGTGTAAGGAGACTGCTTTTGTGGCTGGCTGACTTTTAAAAATGCAAACTAGAAGGCAGCTTGAGGCATCTAAGGCTGCACTCGAGCCTTCCCTTAACATCCTTCAATGTTAATGCCTTGTTACTCCTGTGTCATCTCTGCAGACACTGAACGGGCAGTGGAAATTCTGACCAGATACCAAAGCACCCTGCGGTCCCCGGAGGAGCAGGAGTTAAAAGCTTCCATTGGAAAAGTCTCGCACATCTTCCAAAGTGAACTCTTCCAGGCTCTGCTGGGTAAGCCCCTGTCTTGCAGTCCCTTGCAGTCCCTGCAGCCTTGTGTTTAGTGGGGTCTCCCGGGAGCCTGATCCCACCCCAGTGCCTGGCACTGACCGGTGTATTCTGTGGAAACACTTGGCATGTGATGCCAGGGAGCTGGGCTGTCTTTTGCCTCCAGGGCCTGGGCAGGAGATACCAGGGCTGCAATCACTGGGTGTTTGTAATGTGAACAGGATTCCTCAGTTTGATTGAGGACAAGGGGTAAGGCCTTCTTGATCACACCATGCCTGGTAAGGGATCCTGCCCTGCTGTGAGCACTCTCTGTGCTGTGCAGGCCTGGTGTGTCCAGGAAGGACCACTAAATTTTTCTGTCTTTAAGAGAGAATCCACACGTACCGAAGGTCCTTTGGGGTATTCTGGCCTTCCTAGTGCTTAGACCCACCAGCACTTGTGAGTAACACACTGTTCCAGCAGCTCCATTTGACACAAGGAACAGACTTAACAGTAAGGCTCATCTTGGGGCTGGACACCAGAAAATGACATTTTGAGCACTGTATAAAGTTCTCCATGTGGACTGAGACAAATGCAGCTGGAGTCTTGCTGGACTATGCAGCTTCTCTGTGCAAGACACACAGCTATCTTACTATTCTCCTTAAGGTCTGTTCACTGTGGGCCTTGGGAAACGCTTGCAGCCCTCGTGGTTTCTGTTCCTGGATCTCCTGGGAGAGAAGCTGAGTTTCCCTGGTGGGAAGGAACGGAAAGCACCCCAGAGGCTCTGCACTCTTAGAGGAAGACCCAGGCCCCAGGGTGCAGAGCTCCACATGTGGTCTGTGGCTCACTCTCAGTGCTGTCTCAGCCCTGGTGCTCCCCACCACTGTCGCTATTCTCTTGGCAGCTCTCACCTTTTCTTCACACCTCTGCAGCCAGAGTTCCACTTCTGTGCCCGCAGAGATGAGTTGCCCACAGCTCCTCTGTGCTTCAGGTTTTCCGTTGAAAATGAAGTTGTGTGCTCTGTCCTGAGCAATTTAATTCTTCCCTTTTTTCTTTCTTGCTGTTGGAGCATCACCTGGAGGCTTTCAGTCCCAGCATGTCCTTTTAAAGGTCTTGTGCTGAAATGTCTATGCTAGCAGCAGCAGAGACGTGACAAGGGTGGACTCCCCAGGGCAAGTGAGCCCCCACGCTGAAGGAGCCAGTGTACGTCTCCTTTCTTACCTTTAATTTATACAACCTGCTCTCTAAATGATCTCCTTTCTTATCTCTTAGTTTATACAACCCGCTCTCTAAAAGATCCCCAGCCTGGAGGCAGTGATCCCGAGCAGGGCTGTGACCTTGACCAACCTGACATGAGCCCAGCACCCCTGGCTGCTTTTGTGTGCTGGCCGGTTCTCCCTGGGGCTGTGTGAAGGCAGCGAAGCAGCTTTCCCAAGGCCCGGGGCTGTTGCTATTAGTGCAGAAGTGCTGTGGAGAGAGTGTGGCTGCGGAGAACACATCTGCACGAGCACCGAGCCAGCTGCAGCTGCACGGATGCTGCTGAGTCCCCAGCTCCCTGCTCTCAGCTGTTTGTCTTGGTGTCCTATCAGCCCTGGCACGAGGGAGTGTTGGGAGTGTCCCTTGTTTACTGGTGACCTTTTCAACTGGTTTAACAGGATATTAATTCCCCGTGCCAGAGCGAGCCTTTCTCTAGATGTGTTTACCTAAACTAGGAATTTGCATTAATTACTTCCGTGCCCTCCCCCCCCCCCACTTCCCCTTGGAGGGTAGCTTTGTGAATTCTCCTGCCACAGACT
>NW_008238644.1:3248775-3250348 GCF_000691975.1 Corvus brachyrhynchos
CCCCCCCCCACTTCCCCTTGGAGTGTAGATTTGTGAATTCCTCTGTCCCAGCATGGACATTGCGTGCTCACTGTGGCCACACAAGGTTGGTACACACTGGGTTGCCTCGTGTCCATGGTCCAGACCCACCGGAGCACAGTAACAACTCTGCAAGGGTGATAGAACATTTCTGTTTTATTTATTTTCACCCCTCCTTTTCCCAGGGGGCCGCTGTGTCTCTGAAGTGTGCTCCAAGTCACAGCACTGGCTCAGTGTGGGAGGAGGATTTGCAGGAGAGCACAGACATACTGCTCAGTGCAGAGCTCCTGTCTCACTGCTTCTGGCTCTGGAGAAGCCTTAGCCTGCAGAGGTCCATCCTCTTGCAGCCTTTCAGCAACACAGCCCTGCTTTTTTCAGCCCCTGGGGAAGATGAATGTGTGAGCATGGTCCATCCCTGTCTTCAAGCTGCCTGCTCCTGCAGGTAATGCTCTCCTGGAGCATGCGTTTGCTGATTGGAGTTTGAACATCAAAATGCATCAGGCCATAGCAGAGCTACCAGCAGTGACAAACATCATGGAGTTTGCCAAGTTGGTCCACATGAAAAATGCCAGGGATATGACTTTGCGTACACTTTTTTTTTTTTTTACAAGTAAGCTGTTGGGGGTCTCCAGAAGCCCCAACCTGTGTTGTGTCCCAGGATGCGTCAGTGTTGTGCTGGGTGTATCATCAGTCACTGCGATCGTTGCCTGGTGTTGCTCTGCACATGCACCATATTCTGCCAGACTCCCCTGAGCACAGCACAACCCTTTAAATCCTTGTGACCCCCTCCCTGTCCCCGGAGCTGCCTGTGTCGGGGGCACACTGCCTGTGCCAGGACGGCTCCTGTCCCGGCGGGTGCCGCGGCTGGCTCGGCGCGGCACAGCGGTGCGGGAGCTGCTCTGCACTGGAATGTGCCAAACCCTGCTCCGCACAAAAGAAATTCCTTGGCTGTGCAGAGGGAAAACAGGCTGTGCTGGCTCCCTTCTCCTGGCCCCTCTCTCCCTGTGTCTGAGGCTGTGGAGCCAAGTGCGTGACTTGCAAGGAAACAGCCCAGCAAAGGGGTGCTCCAGGAGCCTGGGTTGGGGCAATGGTGGCCCCACTTTCCCTTTGCACCGTGGAGCCCCTCAGGGAGATGCTTGGTCTCTTGTGCTGCTGGGGAGGATGGGGCTTGCGCACAAAAGCAGCTCCCTGACCTTTCCTTCCCAGAGCCAGGGCTGAAAGGGACTGTTGTGCCCTTTGCAGCGGGAGAAGCTGGTGGACAGGCAGGGTTTGTGTCTGTCCAGCTATCCCAGCTGCCAGCAGCCCAAGGGGCCGAGCTCCTCCCGAAAATCCTCTGGATCTCAGCTCCTCTCCTGTGCCTGAGCAGTGGCCAATGCAGACCTCTGTAAGTCCTGTCAGCTGCTTGAGGCCCCAGTCCTCCCCTGCAGCTCCTTTTACCCTACAAAAAATTCTTCCCAGAGCACCCTGATGTGGTGAAGGCAGAAGGAGAGGCAGGAAGTGCTTCCCTGGGTGCAAAAGCCCAGCAAGACCAGCCTGTCAGCAGCCCTGCCTCACT
>NW_008238644.1:3250363-3262409 GCF_000691975.1 Corvus brachyrhynchos
TGCAGGAGCCAGGGTGGAAAACTGGAGGAATGTGGAGGATTCCCAGCCCTGAGGAGTCCTCCTCTTGCAGATTTGCCCATAGCAAGGATGGAAACTTGCAGCTTGCTTGAAAAAGATCTGCTGTGGCAGCCGTGGGTGTGAATGGCAGTGGGGCATGGCTGGGGGTCTGGTGTGAGGCTGGGATTTCTGCTTGGGGTAAATCCGTGGTGCTGCAGCTGGTGACAGTGCATGCATTGGGGGAGAAATGTCATTTTCTGGAAGTGCATGTGCTGGCTGGCACAGGGGCACTGCATTAAGAGTGCAGATGCTGGTGCTATAAAAATATTTAATGACATTTATTTGACATGTTAACCCTGGGAAAAAATTGTTGGAAAAATTCTAATCTCTGTAAATCTCGAGTTACTTTTCCTTATTAGACCCAGAATGGATTTACATGTCATCACACAGAAATTGGGTGGTAAGACAGAACATGCAGCTTCATCTTTTGCTACCACAACATCCTCTTATGGAGGCTTTTCAGGTACTGCTGCTCTTAAAGTGCACAGGTGAGGCAGACTTGTGTGCAATTTGCGATGCTCCTAAGAAATGAGGGAAACCAGCATATATTTAAATTATCTTTAATGCCACGTGCACGTGTCCTAAAATGTACTTCTGTCCTTTGCTGCCTGAACCCTGTCCACCAATCCTGAAACTCGTCTAATCCCTGGTGCCAGCAACAATTCTCTCTTCTGGCAAGCACCTAAACTGGGCTGAGGGTTTTGGAGGTGGAGAGTGGCTGCTTCAGGGGACAAGTTTCCTGCCCTTCAGGTGCCTTGCCAGCTTGGCTGCCCAAGGCTCTGTTCCTGCAGCAGCTGGGTGACAAAACGGGGTTGCCAGCAGCAGCACACCCCCACAATGGGGCTGTTCAAATCCTGTTTTCATTCTTGCAAAGTTTTGTGTGTTCCCAACGTAACCCATGCAGCCAGAAGCCGCTGCTATCCTGTTACGCAATTATTATTTTTATAACCAGACGGAGAGATGTTTTAGCACGAAAACAACGTCCAGTTTCTCTGGCTGTGAAGTGAGCGCTTGCTGTGACCTCATGTCTGATTTGGGAGGGTTTCAGGGGCTGCCAGCAGCCTGTTTGGCAGCCAGGGGGCTGTAGAGGGGGTGCCCCAGGTGCGATGGGTACATCTGGGGACTCCCACTCCTCCCATCGTTGCTAGCTGCCACATGTCTCCCAGGGCACAGGACAGAGCCTGGCAGCACAAAACAGCAGCTCTGAAAGTGGCACTGATGCCAGGCAGTGGCACGGTGCTCCCTGCGCTCGGGCAGCCACAGAGCCTGGCTGGGCTGCCCTTGGGCACCCAGCTGGTCTGCCAGCAGCTGCAATTTATAGCAGCTTTCCCCCTCCAGCTGGGTGGTCAGCAGATAGGGCAGTCCCTGAGAGCTGGAAGATGGGGGTTGATGCAGCTCTCGTCCCATCCGCAACAGGGCTGTGCTGCTGCAGTGCACGGGCACGTGGTTAAGCACTGGGAAAGAGGATAGGGAATTGTGTCTGGGCGTGCAGCCCTGCTCTGTGAAAGCATCCCTGGTGGCACAGGCAGAGTGGGAGCTTCAGATAAAGTTTATTCTAAAAGCTGTTGAGTCACAGGATGAAGAAAGGACACCCTTCCTTTCTAAACTCATCCTCAGAGAGGAGCCTGGGTGCAGCTGGAGCTGGACTTTGTCAATGGTATATGTCTAAAGGATTATACAGGTGTAATTGAACCTTTATACAACTTTGTCCCACAGGACTGAGGATGATAAACCTAATGTATTCATATAAATATATTAAATGATTTGTTTAAATTGATTACAATAATGGAAAGGATTAGAAAAGAAAGAGCTTAACCAGAATTATTTACTAAACAGTATGGATAACTATAACTACTACTGTAGTGCACTGTTTTTGAAGCAATATTAAAGCAATTGTATTAAAGCTAGCTAAACAATTATCAAATAGAGATTGATGTGACTCACCCATACCAATGACCAAGGGCAAATCTCTGACTCAGCCTCGAGGAGTGACCTTGAGGGGTGTCCCCACTCAAGGGAAGGATCTTCACCCAGCTTAGGGAGGTATGATAGAAGTCCTCACTGTGCAAAAGTGTGACTGGCCTTTTATAGTATAAAGTGATTGACTTTTTAGATTACGTGTTATCAGACTTAATCAGCAAAATACACTTTGTGCTGAAAAAGGCATGAGCAGCTCTTTAGCTTCTTCTTCTCTCCACTCCTGACTCACTTCCATATCAGAGTGTGCACATTTGTGCTGCTCCCAGCTTCAGTCAGGGAGCATGTCTTGCATGTCCTCCTGGTGGGGTCTGAGAGTTTGGGCAAGCTGGTCTGAGTATTTTTCAGCACTAAGAACAGCAGACCCTCCTCACTTGATGTTATCACTGCTCCACAGACCCTCCTCACTCAGGCCTTCACTGATGAACTTGTGAGACAAATTTCCAGCTGCTCTATCCCTGCTTAGGCAGAGCATCCTGTTACACCTGGGAAATAGCCCTCAGGCAGTGGTCAGCATGTCCCTGCTTACACTGCCAATGCTCACCAGATCTCCTGTTGAAATCTTTGTGATGTGGGCGTTTAATACCTCGTGGTGCCTTGGTGTGGCATAGTTTCAGGTGTGAAATCACAAAGTGGAGGACAAGTTCAGGTTCTTCATCCATGAGTTCCCAGGGAGTGCCACGGGAATGGCCCCGTCCCCCTCAAGCTGAGACCCACAGCTTGCCCCTTGAGTCACTCACAGACGAGGAGCTCTCCAGCTTCCTCTGTAGCAGATGCAGGTACACAAAATAAACTCAGGCTCCTGCTGTGTCTTTTCCTGCTTCAAGTGATCATTTATGCTGCCTTGAATTTTTGGCCCTGCTGACTTCACCAGGCTTCCTGTTTCCCAGGTGCTTGAAGGGATTTATTACTTTTTTTATGGCTTTTGGAAGGCGTTTACCAAACTCTTTTGGCCGACCTCTTGGAGCTTTACCTTTAACCTGTCAGCATTTACCATCCATTCTGGTTTTCTCATTTAGATGCAGCTTCAACAGTTTAGATGAATGTCTTCTCATTTTCAATAGCCTCTTTTCCTCTGCAGTCAAGCCTTGCTTTCCTCCCTTTTGCCTTTACAGTATCCTCCAGCCAGACGCTGCATGTCTGCTCTGTTGTCCCAGTGGGTCTCTCTAAATAGGCTCAGAGCCTCCCACAAGTTTTTGTTACCCCTTTCAGTTTCTTCATAAAAACAGGTTCTCACTTTTGATATAGTTTCCTTTTTGAAATTAAATGCTTCTGCAATGGATATGTTGACCTCTATGGAGGTGCTGGCTCTGGAGATGAACTGGGGGCTGCCAGGGGCCAGCAGCTGCCGCCTGAGTGTGCAGCAGTGGGGGCTTCCTTAGGGAGGAGCAGAGACCACTGCAGCCCTTCTGCTCCCTGGAATCATCTGTGTGTGACCAGGAGAGGGTAAAATCCTCCTGGTTGGGCTAGGAGAGGGTCTGGGCTCCCAGAGCCCCTCTGGAGCTATACCTGGGCAGCTGCTCTCAGGTCCCACTCTCACCCCATAACTCTCTGGAGCAGTGAAGGCTGGGACACCCCATTGTCATGCCTCTCTTTGGAGCTACTACGGTTTACAGCAGCAGACTCAGGGCCTTGGAGCCCAGAATGAGGGTGTTTGATGTCTCTTGTGGCACTGTGCGGGTGGGAAGAGGGGAGATACCAGGGAGGGAGCTGGGGATAACAGAGCTGTAGTCATCAGCTTTAGAGCTTGTACACTGAGTGCCCTGTGCCCTCTCTGCCTGTTCCCCTGGGAAGGGAGCCCCTCCACAGGCCAGGGGTGCTGGGGAACAGTGGTGGGGAGGGAAAAGCCCATCAGCATCAGGGCAGGCAGGCAGGGGCTGCCTGGTGCAGGAGGCTTTTCAGGGCAGAAGGGACATGGGACCATACCTGGGGCTGGCACAGCCTGGAGGAGAGCAGGATAGGGTGGGTTTTGGACTGATGCTGCTGAGCACAGTTTGCTTTTAGTCTTTGTGGACTGTGTGGTGATTGCTCCATGGACATTCCCATGCCTTCCAGAGCCACTGCACGGTGAGCCAGGCACCCCACTACACCTCTTGCCTTGCAGAGGGGATGTGGTGGGCAACACAGCCAGCACAGGGAGCCAGCAGAGCCCTCTCCAAGGGTGCCAGCCTCTCACAGAGGACTCAGACCCTGGGGACAGAGTGGGAGGTCACAAGTGCTGCACCCCACAGAGGCTGCTGTCAGGCATCAGGCTGCCTCCCAGTCCTGAGGATGTTTCTCCTGCTGTTTTGCAGATATCCACGAATTCTATGATTTCACGCTGCGCTCTGCACCCCTGCAATCTCCGAGCCTGGATGCACGTCATGGCACAGCCAGGCAGCAGCTTGGGGACAGCGAGCCCAGCTCCACAGTCACACCCAGAGAGCCCCAAAACCTACCTGAGGTAAGAGCCACTCTCATGGTGCTGCGGGGCCAGACCCTGCACACTCCTGCACTGAGAGGGATTCAAGGGGCACAGCAGGCTGCTGGCCACCACAGCCTGCCCAGCTCACATCCAGGCTGTTCCCACACATTCTCTGTGATAGCTTGTCTCATTAATGAGGCAAGCTCTCTGGTTCACAAGTGTTAATTGAATTACTCATAATGCAGACAGCTCCAGCTCTGGCTCCTGCTCTGCAGTTGCAGCTGGATTAGTTGCTCCCGTCTGACGCTGTCTCCCATGGAGGCGTTTCAGCTCTCTGATCCAGCCACTTTTGATAAGTGAAGTAGGTTGAGTCTTTCAAGTTTCCAATTTCAGGATTTTTTCCCAGCTCCCAGATAACTTGTGTCTCTCTTATTTGCATTCTCTTAAATTTTCAACAGCCATCTAAAAGATACAGCACCAGGTGGAGAGGCAGGAATTGAGCAGTAGGGCCTCAGTTATCTCAAAGGCACCAAAGTAAAGAAAATTGCCTCGTGTCTTTGTAGGCCTTCTTTCCATCCCCCACTCACTGCCCTACCATGGGATGCTGTGGGATCCCCCTAATCTAGATACACTTGTGCAGAAATGCAAAAATTCAAGGATTCCTCCTTTCAGTGAAATAACCCTATCAGATAAACACCGTTTTCTGCCTCACAGATTGAACTGGCTCCCCATCATATACCTGGGGGGACTCCAGATTTGAGTGTCACACGGGGAAGATGGAGCTGAATGACATCATCTAAGGAAAAACAGGAATTTAAAGGAGTTTGGGGATCAAAAACAGAGGGACAAAACTGCCCACAATCACTGCAGGAGATACGTGTCCCTCTGACTCAGGAACCACTTTAGTTCCATCTGTTCTTGACCTTCTTCACATTGCCAGTCCCTCTAGTTAAAGTCAAACCTACAAATCTCGTATGTGGTTATGAACACATTCTTAGTGATGTTGTACGATAGGCACTGGGATCCTGCTTTGGTTTTTTTGGGTGTCCTTGTAGCCTTGATCCACCCAACAGTCAACTCTGCTGGCAACAGCCACCAGTCTCTGTGGCCAGGCCAGTCTGTGAATCCCCAAGGAGATGTGACATTCAATAAGGACATTTAAAAATCAGTGTGGAAACAAGCAGGGAAGCAGCTGTGGGCCTTGCACAGCTGGTGTGAGCGGTGCCCCTGCTCCCTCCACTGTGCCCTGTCTGCAGGGGGGATGAAAAAAACATCCAGTCTCAGGGCTTGCTTGCACTGAACACAGCCCAAGCCACTGACACTGTCAAATCCCTCCTCCTTTCTCCAAAAAAATGTGTTTGAGGCGTCTTGTGTGCTGAAACGTGAAATGCAGCCCCTCAATGGCACAGCCCCAGAGTCCCTGGCCAGCAAACATCCACCATCACCTGCAGTGGCCCTGCTGGCCCTGGGGCCAGTGCCAGGCAGACTGATGCGAGAGATGGGATGCCCACCATCGCTAAAGACACTATTCCCCGTGCATGGGGGAAAGCTCATTTTTGGCCCTTCCAGAAGCAGTGGAGAGCCTGGAGGGCAGCTGGCCTGCCCCTACCCACGTGTTCCCCCATGTCTTGTTTCAGGACTCCTCCCGGGACCGTGAGCAGAGGCTCCCCACGGGAGCTGGGGACAGTGCTCCAGGGACACCGCCACGGCTGGTGAGGGTGACAGCACGGCGGACGGAGGCACCGGCCAGCGTCTGCAGCCTGGTGCTCAGCTCTCACAGCACCCTGCCCCAGGTGAGCCTCCGTGTGCCCCACGCCACCTCCCGCCCTGCCAGCCCTGCCAGAGGCTGGCACTGAGGGGACAGCGCCGGGGCCGTGTGCCCTCAGCACTGCGGGGATGGCATTTGCCTCCCCTGGGGCTGGCAGTGTGTCCTCCTGGCTGCTCTGCTGATGCTCACACCAGGAAACCAGGCGGTCACCTGTGCCAGGGGCTGGATGGCACTGAAATCATCCCCTTGCGTTAGCACTTGCCGTGGCCCCGTGTCAGCCCTCAGGGCTCAGAGGGGCAGGTGGATGTGGCGCAGAAATAAAGAGGCTGCGTGGAGCTGGAAATCCTCCCAGGCCCATCCCTCTCGCCCCCAGCGCTGGCACGCTCCCGCGTTGCAGATTTCCGTATTTTTTTCTCCGAGCTCTTAAATGGCAGGTTCGCTCCTCAGCTTCCCGGGAGCTTTTCTCTGCTGTCTTGTTTACTTGGAAACACCATTTATTTGGATGTTCATCGTAAAGCTCAGCTTCCACCTGGTGCAAGAAAATCATTTGGGCTACACATTTGAGGGGAGTTTTAGGGATGAGTGAAGGGAAAAATGCACTTTTGGGAAGGATGAAGTGGCCAGGAAGAATGGAGCTCACCACAGATTTAAAATTATATGAAAACGTTGTTTTTCTTGGCAAAGTTTGAAATAATGCTTGTTTGCTAAGTCTAAGTCTTCTTCCAAAGTATTTTAAATACAAAAATTGCACTGCCTCTTTCCTGTCCTTTTTTTAAATGTTCCCCTTCTTTTTCTGGACTGCAATAAAATGGGTAACACCCCATTTTTTTCTCTTACTGTTTAATTTCTCCTTTTCCTCTTGTTTCTCTCTACATTTTCAACCATTCACCATATCTTTAGCAGTTTTTCAAGGGCGAGAGTGGTTTTCTGAATATGACAAGAAGATGAGCTTGGCTGCCGATTTCCATTTGCCAGTGGGTGGGAACCACCACCACAGGGGAGTCAAAGGGCAAAACCCATGAGGGGGTGAGAGCCTGAGCAATTGGGAACAGATTCTGTTGTGATTTTAAGGGATTTTCTTCCTAACTGTTCCAGGCCATGACGTGCAGCAGCTCTTGCATCCAGCCCCAAACGTCTGGCTGAGTTGCAATGTCTCCTTTAGCAGCAGACACCTAGCTTTGATTTTAAAGCTTCATGCAATGAGGAATCTGCTCTGTCCCTGGTCTGGCTGGCCTGATGATTATTTATCCTTCACATTAAAAATGTGTATTTTACTGTTAGCCTGGACTTCTCTTGCTTTAGCTCCCAGCATCAGGAAATTTTGCTGCCTTTGTTTGCTAGGATAGAGGACCTTGGCAATCAGAAATGTTCCCAACATGTAGGTATTTATAGATGCGTTTAAGTTCCCTCTTAACTTTCCCTTAGATAAACTAAACAGATTGCCTTCTTCACTCGCTCGCTGTTGAGGCAGGTTGTTCCAGACCTGAAATAATTCCTGTCATTCTTTTCAGCCTCCTTCTTTCCTAGCCTGTGTTGGCATGGGGCTGGTCCTCAGTGCCAGGTGCTGGTGCTTTTGGGGTCACCCATTTGCAGGGACTGCAGCTGCCAGCCCCAAGCAGGGGGTCACTGCCCTGAGAGGGAGGAACAATGGGGACCTGGGTGAGCAGATTGGGACTCTGGGAGGACTGTGCTCTGGCAGGGCTCTTATCTGCAACCTCCTTCATCCCAGAGGATGGTCATTTCACAGCATGGCTGCAGGCAGAGCAGGGAGCTGGAGGTGGAGAGCTGTGAGGATGGTAGTGTTCAATGCCAGGCTTTGCCTTGCCCGTAGTCCTGCCTGAAACTTGGCTTTCTGCAGAAACCCAGCAGCTTTCCTGAAAACTGGAGCCAAGCAGTGCTGGAGAGCTGCAGGCTTCAGCAGAGCTCCTCTGCAGCAGCCCCTGTGCTGGGATGCAGAGTCCTTTGTCACAGTGGTGAGCCTTTTCCTGGGATGTCACCTTCACTGCTGAATACAGGCCTTGCCCTGACAGAGGGGAGCATTTCTAGCAGACCCCCATGTCAGCGATTTGGACCATGAGACAGGATCAGATGCCTGGGGCAGCCTGTGCTGATGGACCACGACACACGCCCTGTTTCTCATCCTTCACTCCTGCATGAGGGCACTGAGGACACCTCAGCTCCAGCCAGCATCACATCCCTTGTCGGTTCTCAACAGCCCCAGCATGCAGGACAGCACCTACACACCCAGCTCCTGCCCTGCTCCATGGGGACTTCTTGCTTTCCAGCCTTCATTGTGTGCTTTTTTTGCCACAGGCATTTCCAAAGCAGGTTTCAAAAACTAACTGAGATGGCAGATTGCACTTGGAAGAACCAGGGAAGCTTTTATAATAAGTGATAGTTAATGCTAGGGCAGGGGAGCACAGGCTGCAGGGCAGAGCAGCTGCCACCCTGGTGCCATCAGCCCAGGAACAAGAGCTCTAGTGGACACCCTGCCACTGATAAAAGGCAAGAAGATGAGCTGGCTTTTCCTACCTGAAGTAAGTGCAATTCTCTTATTGCATCCATCAATGTAAATAAGTTTTCCGTTATCCTGGCTTTGTCCTCTCCCCTGCCCACAGCTCTCCACGGCATTGTTAACAGAGCAAAAGCTACCGTGACCTGCTTCAGCCAGGAAGATGCATGTCAAATAGATTGCCTCTCCACACAAATGCTTCCAGGAACAGGAAATTTCTGCCTGCTGGTGAGGATATGGGTGTGCTCTGAATAGCCCTGCAGTGTGCAAATGGCTGCTACAAAGGAAGAGGTGCCGGTAAATACAGCAACAACATATGCTTCCTGTTGAGGTTTAGTGGGCTGAAACCATCCCTCCATGTGAAAGTGGATGTTCAGTCCTCAATGGGGCAAGAGCAAAGGGACTTTGCCAGATAAAATGCCCTGTTGAGGCTAACAGAGGTGCAATCCTGCCTGAGTGCTGGGGCTTGTGGGGTTTTATTTGCTGAATCCTTCATTCCAACCTTTTTCCGAGCCCTGTCGTTGCCGTAGCAGGTCTGCTCAGGGCTTTATGTGCATGTGCAGTGGGAAGACTCACGAGGATGCTCCTCCTGTGGCCGGTGTTACTTGCCTGTGCTCCCAGGCTGCCAAGGAGGCTGCTGCTCTCAGTAAACGCCGTTTTCATCCTCCATGCAGGGAGCAGCCAGCTGTAAAGATAAATGAAAAAGGAACAATGCCGCTGATGAGCTTAGCAGGTCTGCTCAGGGCTTAATGTGCATGTGCAGCGGGAAGACTCACGAGGATGCTCCTCCTGTGGCCGGTGTTACTTGCCTGTGCTCCCAGGCTGCCAAGGAGGCTGCTGCTCTCAGTAAACGCCGTTTTCATCCTCCATGCAGGGAGCAGCCAGCTGTAAAGATAAATGAAAAAGGAACAATGCCGCTGATGAGCGGAGCTGTGCGCCTGCGAGGAAGCGCTGCTCTTCCCCTGCCACCCCTCTCCTGCTTCCCAGCGCGGCTCTGCAGCCACTCTGACTTCATCCCTGTCGCCGCCCCTCCGCCTGCCCGTGCATCCCTCCCGTCGGCCAAGGCGTCCCTCGCTGCGCTGCCCGACGCCAGCGCCACAGCTCTGTCCTTGCTCAGCCTGACAGCTGACACGGAGCAACAGCAGGTCCTGATATGATGGAGAGCACTAGCAAGGCTGCTTCAGAGGACAGGCATTCCATGCATGCTCTGGAATCACCGGTGAATGAGAAACCTCGCTGGCAGGGGTCACTGCTGCTCCGGCAGGCTCCGGGTGTGTGGGATGCCTCTGAGCGTGCCCGCAGCGTGAGAGGTGCAGTCTGTGCTTCAGCCCTGAGGCCAGAAATGTCCCACTCCCCCTCCCTGTGTTCCAGGGAGGACACAGCTCTGGCAGAAACGCCCTGTCAGGGTGTTAGGAGCCCTGTCTGCTGCACCTGCTGCTGAAGAAGATGCATCCGGCTGCCCCATAAGTCACGGCTCAAGTGCCAAAGAGGTCCATGGAGCTCCCCGGGGCATTTGGCAGAGAAAGGCAAGCTGTGCCGCCAGCGTGGCGACCGGCTGTCTGCTTCTCCCGTCCTTCTCTCAAGTGTTTTTTCCTCTTTCCCAGTATGCCTTTGGCCAGAGAGAAGGGCGTGCCCGTGCTGTGCCCCTTTGCCTGGCAGGAGCAGCGGGACAGGATGAGATGGGCGTGCGGCAGATGCTGCAGCTGCAGAGATGCCGGCTGTGAACTCCCTGCTCCCCTGCCTTGGCTGCAGCCTTACCGCTCTCCATTTTCTCTGTGAGATACAGGAGAGGGGAAGCACCAAGGAGCTGTTTGCTGTTGCATGGGGCGTCAGGGAAATGTAGCAGATCTCTGTTGCTGGCAAAGTCTGACAATGAGTGCAGCCCCAGCAAGAAAAGCCCCCTGTCAGGTTGCTTGGTTGCACGCGCCCTGCTGTCCCCACCACCCCATGCCCTCTCTGTGGGCTGACTGGGCAGGCAACTGAAGCCATTGCTGCAAACCAGACTTTACCAGGCCACTGCTTTATCTCAACCTGAGCCCATCAGCATTGGCCCTGCAACCCCAAAATCCCAGGAAGTGGCTGATGCTCAAGCAATGGGAACACAGAAGCAACCAGCTCCTGGGGGAACTGACCCCTCCCCATTGCATCCCCCATGCAAGATTGAGAGCATGCTTATTTTAGGAGAAGCAGAGAAGAAAAGCAGCAACCCACAGCCCAGAGGCCCAGAGGCTGCTGCCCAGGGTCACTTGAGCCATTTTGTGCCTCAAGGTCGCTTCAGGGCATTCAGATGCTCTCCAGCAATTTTGTGTTTTGACACTGCAGACACAGGCTCAAAAGCCAAAGTGCTGAACTCAAGAGGGTGTCTGTGTGTAGGAACACATGCAGATTGAACCACACATCAGCCCTGCACAGCGGGGACACCCAGCTGGGCAGCCGGCTGCCTGTGTCCCAGGCATGCTGCTGCTCAAAGGTGGGGTCAGCAAGGGCTGTGTCAGTAAGAGCTGTCACTTCAGTGGACATTTTGGGGTTGAATGGCCTCAGCTTTACTAGAGGCTCTTGCTGTTCCTGCTGCAGAAATGAACATGCTTAGACTTCAGTTCTCCCAGCTCAATATCCAGCTTCAGCAAAGGATGAAGAAGTCAGTAGAGCCACCAGGCTGTCAAACCAAAATCTCATGCATGGTCACCTGTTCCTACTCTACTTGGGGACTTTTTGTCTAAAACCAGCAGCTAAAGGAAGATCCTTGCAAACACAAAGGTGTTTCTGTCTGTGCAGCATAGGAAAATCTTGATGGATATGGTGTCTCCATTCACCCAAGTCATTGTCATTGTTTTGATGGTGTGAGTGCATGCAGCACTCCCCATGTGGTGGTGGAAAGGGAACAGTGAGGGGGAAGCTCTGAGCAGTGTCCAACAGAGAGCCATGCTCCAGAGCCATCCAGACAGGCTTGGAGTCCATCCATCCTCCCTCCAGATCAATGCTTCAGCTTTGTTTGCCTCCATGTAGTGTCTGTGTCTGCCTGTCCCCAAGAGAGCACAGCTGCTGGAACAACTTGCACACTGACATTCATGCTGATGGGTTTCATGTGTAGCTCTGAAAGCAAGAACCAAGACCATTCACAGGCATCTCCAGCAGGATGGGGACTGATCAGGGGCTAGGCCCATCAGTGCCTTGGCCAGGAGCTCAGTGAGCTGCTGCAGTGTCCCTGCTGGGTCTCTGTCTGCTCTGCTCATCAAGTTTGCCAAATGTGCTGATGCAGGGTCCACACAGCAGCACCCAGGTTCCTCCTTTCCTGCTTTGTCTTGTCAGGTGATGAACCATATTCCTG
>NW_008238644.1:3262432-3264085 GCF_000691975.1 Corvus brachyrhynchos
GGAGCCTGTCTCCTGTAGCACAGACCCACCAGGGGCTCTGGAAATGTGGAGCCTCCATGCCCAGAGCATGGGATGTGCCACCCTCTCCTCCACCCATCCACGTTGCACTCCCCCTCACAGCCACCCCAGCACCTCAGGAGGGTGAGGACAAATCCCCCAGGTGCATTTCTTCAAAACAAATGAGCTCTCCTCACCATTTTTAGAGAAACAAACCAAGCTTGAAGGCAGATCCTGGCAGGCCAGCTGCTTTCTATCTGGAGCTGGGGGAACGTCACTGCATCTTAATGGCATCAGGCTGGACAGAGATCAGGATTCTGGTGGCAGAGGCAGTACTGGCACTGTTATAAATAGAGCAGCCACGATAACTGCTCATGAAGGTTTATGGTCTTTAGGATTTGGAGGATCAGTATCAAGCTACGCTGCGAGATGTATTATCCTCGGCATCAGTAGGAGCTAGGGGAGGTACAGGGGGAGGACAGTAAATGAGCGTGGGTTTGGAAATCATCCCTCTTGTGAATCTAAGCGTGAGCCCTTGGAAAGGTGCTCTCTGCTGTGTGCTGGCTCCTCTTGCCTTGCTCTGCCTGCTCTGGGAGGGTTAAACCGTGCGTGGCTGCAGCAGTGGCAACATTTCAAGCCAATCTCTGTCTGCCCTGTTGCAGGAAGCAAGGATTTGCCCCAGGACAGCACCTGCCAGAGCCCTGCAGCCTGCAGGTACAAAGCACCTTGTAGGAGTCTTGCTGGCATTGCACCTAAAAATTATTCCAAGTACTGAGGCTCAGGCAAAGGCCTCCTGCAGTCTGTGGCCTGGATAGCTGTAGGGGCTGGCACTGCTCAGGTACACCGATGTCTGTGCCCAGAGCACTGGCATGGAGACCATTCTGCCTGGCCAACATCGCTTCCCCAGCCTCACAACCAGCTTCCCACCTGCACGTGTCCAGGAAACATGGCAATGTCCTGCCAGGCTGTCCCCCCCTTTTAAGGGGTATTTTTAGACCAGATCATTTCACAGCCCAGGCTACAGCAGACTGAGGGAGGAGCTGTGGCACAGCAAGGAGGGGGCACTGCACTGCAGTGCAGGGGGAGGCCAGGGGGAGGCCCAGGCCCTGGAGCTGGGTTTAGTGCTGAAGCCAGGGGCAAGCTCTGCCCGCTGCTTCACGTGTCTATTGCAATCCCATTGTTGCACTGTTCATTCCCTCTCCCGTGGCACGTACTGCACAGCTATTTCCTCACCGTGCAGTGGTAGATTTCGCACAGCTAAGTCTCTCGGGGTGTTTCTGCAGGGAGATTTCATAAGCTTTAGGGCTCCGCTGCTGTGGGAGTGCTCCTGCATTCCTGATCTGGGCTAGAACAAGAGTAGGGTGATGAAACAGCTCTCCCAGCTGCCTGCTCTCCCTCACACCATGGCTTGGCAGCTCATGGCCTTTGGGGGAAACTCAGCCCAGCTGTGTGCTCTGGCCAATGTGGACGTCCAGTCCCTGCGACCTGACCATCCCATGTCCAAGCCCTGAAGTCAGGGTGAGGGGAAACTGGCACATCACCGCTCAATACCATCCATCCTCCAAGGCTTGTGTTGCTAGCGTGTCCTTCTTGAGGAAGGCACGGGTGTGCATGTGCCTCAGGAACGGCTCCTCACCCCGCGGCTGGGACCCGCTT
>NW_008238644.1:3264230-3269588 GCF_000691975.1 Corvus brachyrhynchos
CCGCGGGGGCCCGTGGCTCCAAGGGACACCAGCATTGGTTTTGCTCCCGGCGGCCGGGCAGGTTTCCCTGCCGGGAAGTGTGTTCTGGGGCAGCACTGCCCGGATGAGGCACCAGCATCCCTGTGAGTCACTGGCTGTGGGCTGTGGGAGTTGCAGAATGGGCTTTGCTCCATCTGGAAGGGGCAGATTGGAGCAGGGCTGGCCAGGGGAAAGAGAGAATGCGTGGACCCCACAGGGTTCCCCTTCTAGTTCCCCAAGCAGGGTGGGAATAATCGAGGAGGGGACATCTCTGAGCCCTGGATGTGCGGAAAGGTCCCTCTGGGCAGGTCTGTGCTAGATCTGGACAGAGTGGTGCTGAGCCCTTGTCTCCCTTTCAGAGCCACACGTTGAGCCACTCTGAGGAGGGTACCTGTCCCTACAGGGATGGGTCCTGGTGAGGAACCCCTGAGAGTCAGCCTATGGGGCTTTGTGGCCCCAAGGTCGTTTCAGCTTAGGCAGAGCCGGCCAGTAGATCTCCACTGGCTTGTACAGCCCAAGCGGGGTGTGTTTGGCTCCCTCTAAGACTCAAGTATGTAAGAACACCCATCTTGGGACTAGTGAAGGATGCAGGGAAACAGGATTTCTGGCGGTGTCACACTAGGCACAAGGCAGACATCAAGGTACAGGACCAAAAACACAGCAACTGATTCTCTTAAAGACAATGAGATTTCTTGCTGTGACCATGGTGTGGAGTGGTGAAGTTGTGCCCTGGTCACACTGTCAAACCTTCCCTCTGCTCCATCATTTTCTGAAGGAAATGAGGCACACAGAAGGAGTGGGCACCCACAGACCACGGGACACATCAGTGCTGTAATTGCCGTGCCCATGCAGCAGCAAAGCTCCCTCCTGCCGTGGAGGGAGGTGCACAAAAGCAGCCCACGGCCAGCCCATGCTTCAAGTGCTCCAACACAAGGCAGGAGCATCCCTGCCAGGTGATGGGGAGAGCAGCTGTGGGCATTGTGAGGCTGTCAGCAATTCCATAAAGCCTGCTGCATTTGATTGCTATTAAGTAACACCTCCAGGCTCTCCTTTACAGGCAGGGAGCCTGAGCCCTGCTGTAAGGACCTGTTTCAGGTCTCCTTCCCTCCTCTCCCCGCCCCCAGCACAGCCATGGAAGACATTTAGTTGTCCCTGATGTGAGTTGCAGAAACCAGCCAATGGTGTCTATTGAAGGCTCTCGTGCCATTGCTGCCACAAGAGAGGATACAGCAACTGGGCGATGTATCCGGGATCATTAATAGAATAAAAATGGTTTTGCCCTGGAGGAGAATAATTTGTTGGGCATCTGTACTGAGAGTGCTGAGAGCTATTGGTCCCTTGGTATGCCTGGTTATTATTACCCCAGCTGCACATTTCCCGGTGTGAATTGCTGCTGGTGGCAGGAAGGAACAGCCATGGAGTGAGATGTTTCTTATCCTGCCCCTTCCCACTCACCTGTGACTGCACAATCCCTCCAGTGCTCACAGGAGCCTCCAGCCCAATATGCCCAGTAGCTGTGCTCTACAGAGCACCTCTTCAAGTTCCAATTGACAAGCTCCAGACCCAGCAAAAGGCAAATCCCTGCTGGGTGGGGTCTGTGGTAGTGCTAAGGAACTGACTGACAGACTGAGCCAAGTTCACTTGGTTCCTTTCTTTGCTGCTCACCTCCTCCTAGCCTGCCCGCCCAGATATATTTCCCTGCTGCCTCCCCGGGCTGCATGTGCTGGGTGTCTTTTTGCAGGTGATTGTGATGGAAAAAGGTACCTCCCCCATGCAGAACTGTCCTCCACGTCCTCCTGAGCGTTACAAAGATTCCCTGTCCGCACCCAGACTCAGAGCTGACATGTGGCTTCGGTTCCCCTGGCAGGATCCAGCTCCTCTTGGGTGATAGTCAAGCACTCACATGACTGCTGTTTCTGCGAGGAACTGGCTGCCTTCAGCCTGCCCCATCTTCTCATCCACTGCTCCTAGAAGGGCTGTAGGTACAACAAACCCGCAGTGCCTGGTCCCTCACACTTGCCTTCCTCTTCCCACAGGACTTCATGCGAGAGGAAGGAAGCGGCAGCAGGGGCTGAAATGCCGGTGACACCAGATAAAACCTAGCTCTGTGCCATCTTCATGCCTTGTAAATAGCATCACCTCCGGGGATTTCTTGACACTTTGCTGAAATTAGCACCTGTAAAAAGAGCAGCTGCCAAAGCTGAATTTAAATAAGACTGGGAAAGTACCAGTAGGAAGAGGGTAGAGAATGAGAGTACTCTTGTTTTCCTTGAATCACTTCCCTCCATGAAGGCACCTGCCTGGAAATCAGCTCATATCTCCTTTAGCCCTGCTCAATGCTCACATCACTGCAGAAAGATGCCCACAGCTGCCTGAAAATGCTGGGCACTATGCCTGCCCTGCCAGGCAAAGGCCTGGGCACCCCAGTGCAGGAGCCCACCTCGTTTGGTCTCCCAGTAGGGCCACCCCCAGTTGCCAAAATGCCACCACTCACTAAAACAAGCTGGAGAAGTACAGAATGTGGGTGCCCCTGGCCAGCCAGCCCTGGCCTCCTCTTAGGCTTGATAAGGTACCCCAAGTCCTGTGCAGCATTCGGGAACGTTGCAAGCAGGCAGCAGCAACCACGGCTTAGTTTTGCCCTTTTAATTGGGGCTAGCAGGTGGCACATGCAGTTCATGACAAATGATTAGGAATTAACTCTCATAGCAGCTAAAATGGGAAATGTGGGGTTTGGGGAGGGGAGATGCAAGCAGGTAGGGAAGAGCTCTAAAGAGCTGCAGCAGCTGAGGCTGAAGACCCCTCTGTTTGCAGGTGGTGATGAGGCACTAACAGATAAGAGAGCTGGGGGAAGTGGAGTGGGGTGGAGGCTGTAATACTGCACTCCAGGGCTGGCAGCGAGGGTGTTTCCCATGTGGGGATGCCCATTGCATGAATGGCTGTGAAGGCTGCCAGAGACCGAGCATAGAGAGAACCAGACACCTTCCTTGTGGAGGATGCACCAAAAAAAAATGGGAGGAGAAAAAAAAATCAAAGGCTTCTCTTTATTGTTCACTCAGATCCTTATTAAAACATTTTTCCCTAACAGCTCTTGTCCTTTGCTTCTGCGCTTCCTCCCTGAGTGAATGCCCATGTCCTTGCCTGCCCCCATCCCAGGACAGAGCCAAAGGAGATGTGTCTGGAGCAGGGCAGGTGTGAGCAGTTGGGGTGACAGACTCTGCTTGTGCAGTTCCCTGGTGCTTTCCTCCCACTCAAGTCAGTCTCATCCAGACATGGGGTTCCTGACTGACCTTGGCCCAAAGATGGCTTTGGAGAAGGCCCATGGCAGTGGAGAGACCTCACTGGGAGGCCACTGCATGATCCCTGCAACCTAACCCTGCGATCCCAGGGTGGGAACTGCAGTGGGAAGGAGGTTTGCAGCTGGGATGGAGCAGTAATTAGTTATGGTTGTGTTACAGGTACTGAGCACATCTCAGTGATGAAGTGATCTCAGAGGTGCTGCAGAGTGGGTAGCTGAGATGGAATTCCTGTCCTTTTGCTCTCATGTGGGAGACACTGGCCACCTGCCCTTTTTTACAAGGCTTTCTGCTCTACTTTGGTGCAGCAATCTCATCTCTGATTCAATCTGGCCCCAGTCCCTCCTGTCATTCCCATCTGATGGCACAAGGAGCAGTAGAAGATGTGGAGATGATCCTTATTTCTTAAAAGCTGAAAGTGTAAATACCTCTCTTAAAGCCAACACTGCATGCTTTCCTGCCATGCACACAAACACGGTTTTTCATTGATTAATTCTGAACAAGCTTGCTTTGCTTGCAGGCATCCCATCCTGCCCTGCCCTAGTGACCTCCTGGGCACAGCTGCAATGTCCTGTGGCACTGAGCTCTGCAGGGTAGAAACACTTTCTTGTGTGCAGCCATTGGCTTCATCTCACTGCATCTCTCTGGGTCTTTGGGTCAGTGCCACAGTGCCCCTGGGTTCCATAAGTGACCATCCATCAGCGAGAGCCCAGGGGAGCAGCAGGGTGAGCCTCACCTGTGGAGCTGTTTCCAAGGGCTCAGCAGCAGTGCTGTGCTCGGCTGCTCGAGGCCACCATGGTGAGGACAGCTGCTCTAGACTTGCTTGTCCAGGAACATAATGACTGTCCTAAGCTTGCAGCTGGGAAATCTCAGTGTCTGAGCCACTCCACCACTCCGTGGCATTAAGCCACCGTGTGATGGAGGTAACCTGAGCAGCCTGGAGACAGTGAAGTGCAGGCAGTGCTGGAGAGGACAGGTTCTGCACCGTGCAGTGGGGAACGTGGTGCTTGGGAACAACGCCGATCCTGATTATGGGGTGTCCTCTGCCCCCTCCCCTTCACCCAGAAGCAACAATTTCACTTGATTGCTTGGGAGCAAACTCTGCAGGAGCACTTCTGTCTGCAAAGGTGAAGTGCAGAAGTAATTTTGTATTGCAGTTTAAAGAGCTAAAGGAGCAAGGAGTGGGCAGGGGCATTTTATCTGACCAGCCATCATGCACTTCCTCTTGCCACAGCCCTGCTCGTGCCCAGGGCCGTATTACACCAGCTGCAGGAGGCTGGGAGGAGCCTTGCAGACCTTGGAACCTGAACTGGGGCATTGCACCACCATATCTTGTGGCTCAGCTTGTGGCCCCCTCCTGCTTCTGTGTTTTAGCCATGTCCTGTGCACATTTCATTGCTCTTCTACATATTTATGTACCATTTCTTTAAATAGTTTTTCACCCACCCTAGTGTTCTTTACAACCTTTAAGCATGAGGAGGCCGAGTTCAGGTTCTAAATGGTCAGATGTGGGATTTTGTAATGGGTTTTCTCTTTCCCCGTCAATTTGTCTGGATGACTCTTCTGAGTTCCTTCCCGTCCTGCACTTCTGTGCAAGAGGTGAAGGACTGCCTGAGCTGCACTGGGAGCAGCACCCCTGCCCTGCTGCACCAGCAGGCATTTGTGCTCTGCTTTTACCATCCCCTGATGGCAGTAGGTGGAAGGCCCAGCAAAGACCCTTGGGGTTTCTACACGCCCAATGCACCTGTGGCTCATGGGGCAGTGGCAGCATCCCCAGGCTGCTGTTTTGGATGGAGCACGTGTGGTAACATTTCCGAAAAGGCACGGTGAGAACTGATACAGAGATGCAACACAGGTGCTGCTGCCAGCCTAGCAACCAGTTCAGATCTGGAAAAATTATTTCATACTCCAGCGCAGACCACAGCTGAAGCAAAGTGAACCCCTCTTGGCGTCAGTCACAAAGCTGGCAGGGCTGCCACGGCCGCGCTGGGGCTGGAGGAACGGCGCTGCACAAGGGCTGCCCGGAGCGCCGGGAGACGGGCTGAGG